>NC_092320.1:52943556-53243556 GCF_036785885.1 Coffea arabica | reverse complement strand
CTTATTAGAAACTAAGGGACTATATTGGTTGAAATTCCAAATATTATGGACAAAAAATGCAAAGTCAAAACTTTTGACTAATGCCAATTTGATTTTGACAGTTGATTATTGTGATTTTTTGCCAGTTATTCTAAATTTGCATAAAATCAAATTTTGAGGTCTAAACTTATTTTGAATTAAATATTAGGAACCAATGATATGAATCCGGCTGCCATCCAAGCTAGTCGAGAATGCATTTATGAACAACTTCTAGTTCTAATTAGTTTAGTCATGAGAACTCATGCTCAAAGAGTTCAAATGGTAAAAAATAAAATAATTATTTTTATTTTTTTTAAGTTCGAGCAATTCGAGTCGAGCTCGAGCTTTAAATTGCCGACTCATCGAGTTTGAGCTTGATAAAATTTAGTCGAAACTCGATTCAATTAGCCCAAAACTCGACTCGACTCGACTCGTTTGCAACCCTAGTTGGAACTATCATTAATCTAATTCAAGTTGATGAGCATTCAATGGGCCAAGTTTTTGTGGCTGAAGACTTTCGTGTTGTAGGCCGCGGGCACGTCTTGTGACTGAGCGCGAGAAATTATGACCAGAAGACCTGTGTTGTGTTAAGTGTGGGCACGGCATTGATAGTCATGTCATTTACTTTGGCTAGTGTCCTTAGTCATTTACTTTGGCTAGTTTCCCAAGTCTTTTGCGTAGTTGTTACTTGAATAATTATGGTCCGTACTCAGGTTGAGTTGAACTCGTTTAGCTTGGTAGGGTTGTTAGCTTTTGAGTTGGCTGGTTCATTTAAATAGGGTAAATAATTTGGCCATCTTGTGTTAGTTGGGCGGTTAATTAGTTAGTTAGTTATTAATGAGTCCAACCCGATGGATGGATCAAGTAATGTAAATTTAGGCCCGTTTGGTTTTGTTACTGGCTATAAATAGCTGAACCTATGATTGAATCAGTAGAACTTGATATTTTCCAGTGTTTTCGGACTCGGGCAGAGTTGGTCGGTCCGATTAATCAAATGGTGCACAAGATGGATAATTGACCCATGCTTAACCCTAGTATGCCTGTACTAGTACCATTACGTATCAATGAATTCGTGTCAGAGTTCTGTTAAGCAACCAATTAGTGGCAAAGATTCAAAAAGTTGTAGACTAGCTTCTAGTTGGCTAAACTAGAGGCAACCGCCGGGGTCATAGGTTTAGCTAGATCTAGCAGTTATACCCAAAACCCAATAACAAATCCAACCCACCCACTACTTTGAGAGGTTGGATTGGGCAAGTTGGGGTTTGGGTCAATTTTGAATTGGATAATAAAAATTCACATATATTTTGGACGATTTGGGTATTTATGTTGAGCACTCATTACCTAACTTAAGTTAAAAGACCAAATAAACAAATTAAAATCAAGAAACAAGAAATAATAATGAAAGTAAACACGTGCTTTATTCAATTTAGGAGCTGTATGGTCGCGGAGCCAGAAAATTTGGATTACTGAACTTATGCCCCTTGGGTTGCTTGCCAGCCCACCGAGTTTTCAATCCTAAAGGCCACCATGCTGGCTGTTTTGAACAAGCTAGTGCTCTAGCATTTGCACATGACAATGCTCTACAGGCTGTCCTCCCCAATCTTGAACTCCTGCTCAAGTGTTTCAAATACTGCAACTCCAATTTCTATGATTGGCTCCTTGACAGGATTAATGATCCCACAAAGTATGGCAAGTTAACAATCCACAAGTGTATTTTAGTGTGTTTGTATGTATAAAAATAAAGTATTTTAAAAGAGCTTAAGAAGTGAGTGTTTTAATGTGTGAAAATATTTCTATTTATGTGAAAATGTGTTTATTTGTGTGAAAATTTTTTTATTGTACGTGAAAATGTATTTGAGAGAGTTTATGTATCAAAATCTATTAAATAATATATTGGGTTATAGGTTTGAGTTGACCCAATATGATCCAACCCAAAATTAACCCAATCTAAAGTTGGACGATTTGGATGCAATCTATTTAAATAAAAACGCAATATTAACCCGTCCAAAACCCGCACAACCCGTCCAATTGTCAGGTATAGGTTTAGCTAGTGCACAAAAAGTTACTATATGCTAAAATTAGATCCATAACATGCGACTATGTATCAACAATGTATCAATATCATGAAAAGTGACCATGACATTCTGGTTATAGACAATGAATGACCAGTGTTATTATTAGTACACCCCGTGACAATGCCACGAGGTGCATACGATTGATCAACACCTTCTCGAGCTTGAACACCTGAAATTGATGAGTTGATTACAAGCGTTGAGTATTGAAAAAATAATTTGCTAATTAACAAATATACTAATCTTAAAAGTGGAATACCAAGGCATAAGCATAATCATGAGAAAGGTCAACGCCATTTTTAAGACTCTTCAACAAGGGCTGCATGGAAGCAAAAGAGCAGAAAACGAAAGGGTACAGAAAACAAAAATCTGCACGTAAAGCACATGTGATTGGATTGAAAAAAAATTATTCAAAATTTGCTTAAGAGAATGCATTCACTGCGCCAGTATGTCAACTTATTAAAGAACCTTTAAAACACATGGTTGACAAAAGCGAAGGAAGCAAAACCGCTGAATCCATCGCAGCCATCAGTAAAAAATTTATGCAATACCTCCGATTTATATGCATGCATTCACCTTTATTAGTTTATTACTCTCTTGCAATTGGACTTTTTCGATTTAAATTTATGTTTCCAAAATAATTTTTAATGTGTGCCCAATTTGTTTAATTAACTTTTAAATGTAAACAGTAAGTAATTTATATTTCCTTTTCATTGTTTTATTTTCCTTTCTTTTTTTTGGTTTCCTCTTACTTGTCTTTTTTTTTTCTCTCCATTTCCAATTCTTGTTTGATTTCCAACAATTTTTTTTTCAATCTTAGGTCCAATTAAACATTAAATATAAGAATTAGTACCCCTAATTCAAAATAATAAAAGAACTAATTAAGGGTTATTAGTAGAACAAAAATCTAAATACTTCACGTCCTTGTAAAATAGTATCTAATAGCAGGCACTACATGAACAGCACCTCCTACATCTCCTTATGGTTTAGTATTTTTTTCTCTATATTTTTTGTTCCTAAATACGAAGCGTATCATATATAAAAGGGTTAAATGCAAAAAAACCCCATAAACTATATACCCAGTTGCAGTTTACCCCATAAACTACAATAATAGGCAATTTACCCAATTGAATGATATGTTTGGACAACATTACCCCTACTATCTTAAATCCTTTCTTTTTTTTTTTTTTCTCTATTAGATTTTTTCATTTTATTTATTTTCTCCATCTCTCGTGGAACTAGCCAACATCTCTCTCCGATGTGAAAAGACTTACATAAAAAATTTTAATATTTTTTAAACTGCTTTTTTAATTTGTTTATTTGTTAAATTCATTCTTAATAATTTGTCATAAACTCTTTATTATTACAAAATATATGAAGCTTATATTGTAAAGTGTATTAATCTAGTAATTCAACAATTTATGTACCTGTAAACTAATTAGGAGTTCACAGTTACTCAACTACTTATAATAAAAGTAACATATTATATATCACATAAAAAAGAAAAGTTAGCAATTGTTATTTGTAGTGAAATAAAAAATAAGAATAAACAACAATAGTAGTTCATTTTTTTTTTGTTATTGATACTACTAATAATTGATTAATCAATTTCTCTATTTTGTTGTTATATATTTGAAAAGTTCAATTTCTTAAATGACATTGACTTCAACATTTGGACAAAAAATCTTGTATTCCATAGATTTTTTTTTATAAAATATTGACATACAAAATTAAGAAATAAACAAATTTTGACTAATCTAGTCTACTTATTTAAACAATGTTTAAAGAAAAAAAGGAAGAATTTAAAAAGAAAATGATTGGGAAAAAAGAAAAATAACAATGCTTAAAATAAAAGGGGTAGATTTGTCCAAACATATCATTCAAGGGGACAAAATGCAATTAGGTATTTACTTTGTGGGGTTTTTTGCATTTAACCCGGGCAAATATACTATTATACTGTCATTGACTAAGAAAACAAAGGAAAAGGGGTAATAACACCTATCAATATTGCTAAATTGAAACACCTATCAATTCTCTATATTTTTTGTTCCTAAATACGAAGCGTATCATATATAAAATGGGCAAATATACTATTATACTGTCATTGACTAAGAAAACAAAGGAAAAGGGGTGATAACACCTATCAATATAGCTATCCTCGAACAATGCAATATCATTTCAACAAATTGTAACTTATTATTAATTACTTGCGTAGGTTTTTTTTTCGGAAACGATAAACCTATTTCATCCCACACTAAGAGGGAGGAGGCGGATCTAAGAAGGTCCAGAGATAATTCGGAGGAGACTGAATTACCACCGGACCAGACGGATACACAGCACACCCACTTGAATTTTTTTAAAAACAAATCATTTAAATGTGATATTTTTTTATGAGACTTAGGTGGTGGCCACCAGTCGAAAGGTTGATGGTTCAACATTGCGATATTCAATCACTGTTTATGTAGATATCGTACACAATAATTGCAGCTCTATTACACCTTTTATCATAGTTATTAAACCCAACCCGGGAAGGAACCCGGCGAAGGGGGTGGGTCAACGGGTTACTGGTTCGACCGGTGGGTGAGTGGTTGAACCGGTGGGTCACTAAATATATTTAAATATTATATTTCATAATTTTTTATATAAGATATATGATATAAATTGTAATAAATAATGCCATAGTAAAAGCTCATTTAATTTAATTTGCTATAAAATAATTAATTCATATAAGAATCAATTAAATATAAAGTTATTTAGTAATACACCAAACTTCAAGTGTAAAATTTTATCTATATTTAGTGTAATAATGTAGCTTATTTATGAATTTTAAGTGTAAAAAATTATTAAATTAATATTTATCTTTGAAATGAATTATGTAATGTGTTATTTTTGAAATTCATTTTATAAATTATAGAGTTTGGAGGGTACTAATTTTTATTAAAAGATTTCAAATAAATTTATTTTAGAGAAAGAAAGATAGAATTGAAAAAACATATATATATTATAATAAAGTCCTTTTATTAACAAATTTTGGAGTAGCTTAGTGGTAAGTATGCATTATTGATTGGTGGAGGTCCAAGGTTCGAGCCTTGACAAAGGCAATAAAATTTTTTCACCAAAAACGGGCCGAGAACGGTCCGTGGACAAACCTGGCCGGGTTTCCCGGTTAGCCCGGTCCGATCGCCGGGCCGTTGACTAGTCAACGGTTCCGTAGCCCAAACGATCTAATTTAAGACTCGGCCCGGCCCCAATGGCCGGTTCACCGGTTCGACTGCCGGGCTGGGCCGGATTTAATAACTATGCCTTTTATACGGACTACTGTTCCTGCTTCATTTCCACAAGTAAATGGACAAAAAAATTTTTCACCAAAAACGGGCCGAGAACGGTCCGTGGACAAACCCGGCCGGGTTTCCCGGTTAGCCCGGTCCGATCGCCGGGCCGTTGACTAGTCAACGGTTCCGTAGCCCAAACGATCTAATTTAAGACTCGGCCCGGCCCCAATGGCCGGTTCACCGGTTCGACTGCCGGGCTGGGCCGGATTTAATAACTATGCCTTTTATACGGACTACTGTTCCTGCTTCATTTCCACAAGTAAATGGACAAAATGTAGATGAAAATATCTTCTGGAACCATGGAAGGTAAAGTCAATACTTGTAACTTTTCCCCCAAAAAAAAAAAAAAGTCAATACTCGTAGCTGTACGGCGTCACAAGGGCGGCGTCGTATGAGTTGTAGTGTTGAATGGACAAAAGTGACGCAATTGATGTTTGTCGTTATGAGTTAATCCATTTCCCAAATGCAAGCCTACGAGTTAAGTTATTGTTTTTTGACTTCCTGCACTTGGTTTTATCCTCTCAATTTTCATTTCCTTCTCCTTTTCATTTTCTGATTAGTCTAATACGTATTTAATATCTGACAAATACCTTGTTGATGGTACGGCATTATCTAAATTAATCTTATCAATTGGAGGCCATCTTGAGAAGTCTCTTGTTGGAGGCTTCGAATGGTCCAAATATTATCCGCTAGATCTTTTATTATTTTAGTTCTTTTTCTGTGGGATAAGAACTAGGTCTTTTCTCCTTTTATTTTAATATCTTTCATACAATTTGTCATCCTATTGAAGTTTTGGAATTTCTTTTTTTTTTTTTTTTTCCTTTCTGGATTGCTTACCCTAAACTACGATTACCCAATTCTTGTGGAAATTTGACTTTGTGATATTCTGTTACACAATTTTGATAAGGCAAAGTCATTATCACTTGAGTTCACGCACATACTCTCCCTATATATGTATACATTTATTCCAATTAGATATGTACTGTGCAATCTACATTTTTCTTAAATTTGTAGTAATCCTTTCATTTATAAGAATAAATTTAGAAACTTGTTCTGAGTTTTTTGCTAATGGAACTTAGCAGTCTTGAAGTTTCACAAATATCACTTACCTTTCCTTTCAGTTAGATGGAACCTCTAATCACCTCATAACATTTGAATTGATAATATTACCCTTGCTACTTTAATAATTCTTTAGGGAAAAAAGTATGAAAGGGAAAAACCAAATTGTTAAAAATAAAATGGCTATTTTACCTTTTTTTTTTGCAGTTAAACTATCTCACTTAGTTAATCCTCCTATTCCAGCCATATATTATAAGATCTATGCTATTCTAATAATTGATTAGGGAAAAAAAGAATCTAGAAGAGAAAAATTCAGAATCAACAAAAATAATGATTTATTTTAACAACTATTGTTGAACTTAACAATCCTCTCCAAATTTCTTTGTTGAACTTAACTATTGTTGAATCACATTAAATCACCCTGGCTTGTCTAAAGTTTATTTAGGCAAAAAGATTGGAAGAGAAAATGCCAAAATGCATAAAAATAGCTATTCTAACAACTATTTTTGGACTTACCCTTGCTATTCCAAAACTTATATAGGTGAAACAAAAAAAAAAAGAAAAATTGAAATCCAAATGGGTATTCTAACAAATATTCTACTTACCTAAAAAAAAAATTTCTTTCACTTAAAAAATCGTTCCACCTACTCTTTGTCCTTGTTCGTCAACCTTATATTAAATTACTATTCTATTCTAACAATCATTTGTGCAAAAAATTAGAAATAAAAAAAATGCATAAATTTGGTATTCTAACGATTATTTTTTAAAATTATTCTCTCCTTTATTATTTCTAGTCCTCCTATGCTAAACTTATTTAAATCTCTCATAATTCTAATAGTCATGTAGGCAACGGAAATCTTAAAAAAAAAAACCCTTAAAGATGTTAAAAAGATACTAATCTAACAATTGTCATTGCATTTGACAAAAACGCCTCCCTAATTTTTAAAATACGAATCTAACAAATGTCGCGGCAATATTATACTAACAATTAATTTGATAGAAAATTCAAAATAGGACAGCACAAAAGGACAGAGTAGGAATGAAAATATATCTTGATCCTTAAATAATTATTTTTTAATATGCTTCTGATATTGGACTAACATTATTGTAACAAAATATATGATTTGAGGGGAGGTGAGTGATATTTTTAAAATTTCAGGGACTCTAAATGATATTAGCACACACCCTAGGAGAGGTTTTTGAGATTATTCCTTCATTTATATATTAGATTTTGACTTTGATTTTGCTTGAGTACTAACTACTACCTACCTTTAGTACCATTGGGTCTTGCAAAGTTTATGTCGTGTACGCCAGCCCCTCGAAAAACCGAAGTACATGACATCGAAAGAGCAGAATTCATATACAGCCTAGATTTCACGAAGTACAAAAAATCAACCATTGAAAACACACACCAAAAAGAGTTTCTTCACCAAGATGTCGATATAATAAGAGAATCTAATTACACAAGAATAAATTAAATTAACAGCTGATCATGTAATGCAAACTGAATGGAATTTTTTTCATATTAACACTACAAGTCCGAATACAATCCGCAGAAAATACTGGCCAAAATGCTTGCATTTTATATCAGTAGTTTCATTGAAATGTTAACTTTTATTGGCTGCCAACTCAACTTCCTCCATGATTCTTTCTTTGTTGATGACCATGTAAAAAAGAGCTTAGAACTTTTCTTTTGGGTATGTATTAAAAACTTCTTCAATCAAATACAAAAAAAAAAAAGGGAAAAGAGAAGAATGAAAAAAATGAAAAAGAAAAAAAGAAGTATGAGTTCCAAGACCCATTTAAATTATTGTCCTTATTTACCAAAATAATTTAATATCAAAATAAGAACTTCCTCGGTCCGTAAATCCGTACCAACTTCCATGTTTCAAAGTCAAATAAATTCAATAATCAATTTATGCTACCTGTAAATATAATCACACCCAAGTTCTAAGGTCAAATTCAATAATGCAATTCCCAATATTAAAGTTTCAACGCCACCAAAGTGTGATCAACATGCAATATTAAATTTTTTTGGCCAAAATAAAAAAGAAAAAAAAAAAAGAGAAGGATTTAGTCCAAATGCCCGGGATGAGCGCAACTTGCGGGCAGCCTTACATGATTGCTACAAATGATGGTTGACTTTTCTTATGCTTTAGGTGGTGGATTATTACGCTACATACGGACCTGTACGTCACATAAAACAAAAATATAACGAAACGTCGTCGTCATGCACTCTCGTCCTGCTCATCCGTACAAGTCGTTTGCACTTTCCTCGGCTTACTATTTATACCAGGTGATTGTTATTATGTTTTTAACAAACACATGATTTCTAGTTTCTTTCTCTCTTCACTGTGTGTTGTGCGTCTTTTTTTTTCTTTGTTCATTGTGAGTTATGAATGGTGGAACGATAGGGGGGGCCGGGCAAGTATAGATGTTGTACCAAGAGCAGCACCATAGACAAGTGACGAGGATGGATCAAAAGAAGAGGGTGGAAAGGACAAGATCAGCCAAAGAAGAAGAAGAAGAAGTAATTCTTGAGATGGTGGATATGAGTGGCATGGCTTTGAAATCTATACCGGATCCTTCTATCAATACAAGGTTCATCTGCAAATTAGATCTCTCCAACAATGATCTACAGGTGCTATGTCAAACTAGTATAAAGTTTTTTTTTTTCTATATGTATGTGTATTTTCACTATTTTGTCGTGCGTAAATATATACTTTTTTCGTTCCATTTTTGTGTGCGTTTTGTGTTCTCTTCTTTTACCGTGACTGCGGTACTTTTTCTTTTGGTGGGAAAAAATTCTTAGAAAGAAAGAAGGGAAATTAGGAAATAGAAAGCATGAAATTAAGAAGAAACTTTTAGTTACACATGGTTCCTACTCCTATACATGATATGGGTGAACCTTGGTGCATCAGTTTATGATTGGGAATGGCAAGGAAAGAGTCCATTTGATGGTTTATTGCTGTTTCAATTTTTTTTTTTTTTTTAAGTTTCTTTTCAAGATGGAGGCCTTTAGGCCTAGCTAAGTGACGTTTGAAATGAAACTTTGGGTTTTTTTTTTTGAGCCTTTTCTTCTTTTGGGATTATTGTAGGAAGAACAGTTGGAATATTGTGTATTTTGGGTTGGTTGTTTTCCTAACATGCTTTGTACAAATCACCCAGAATTGTGTCATGCAAATTTTAAGAAGTTTTTTAATCCAAAGGCAGCTCTCAGTTGCTCACCACTTTGTTTTTTAGCTTCTAAGAAGCTAAACTAAGGGCAAAATGGTATATGCCAAAGTTTAATTTAATTTTGAACATCAAAGAAATTAGACTAGTTGTTTTCCAGCAAAGATAATAAAGTTGAGAGTATCTCTTAAAGTATCACTTGCTTGCATATGCAATGACTAACCTCAGATTTGAATGGTTTGTATATATGCTGATTACAGTACATTCTTTCTTCATATTTATTGTTTTAACTTTCTCTCACAAAATATTGTTCTAAACATGTTCGAATACTTATTTTCTTTTTCTCTACAACTCTAGTGCATTGGAGAATTTTTAAATTCTTTTTTTTTTAGTAGGGAAGAGGTGGAATTTAAGAAGAAGAGTAAGGGAAAGAGAATTGAAACGTAGAATTTCTAAGTTCTGGGATTTTAATTTCAACCAAGGCCTTCTCTACGTATTGGGGAGTTATTATGACTAATGATACATACAAAATAAGTTGGCTCATGATTCTTAAGAACTTGATGAAAGTGTAAATCAAGAAAAATATAAAGCTATAGCAGAGACCTTCTCTTATTAGGTTTTCCTAATTAATAAAATAATTAAATTCTCTTTTCCAAAGTGACCCTACTTCAGAAATTCTTTGAAAAGTAAATGATATTCGTTGATCATACTATTCATAAAGGACATTCATGGTATGAATATTGAACTTAATATGATCAAGTTAAGTTAGAGAGGTCAATACAATTTGACACAAATTGAGTTTTTTAGACCATATAGAGCAATGAAATAAAAATTGAGTTTTTTCTTATCCAATTTGACATGGATTGCAGACTATACCAGAGTCTTTAACAGCCAGACTACTAAACGTGATGGTGTTAGATGTGCACTCGAATCAACTCAAGTCTCTACCAAACTCCATTGGGTGCTTATCAAAGCTCAAGACATTGAACGCTTCTGGCAACATGCTTCAATCTCTTCCCAGAACCATTGAAAATTGCAGGTTGGTCATGCCACTTCATCAAACGCTGAGGTTGAAGAATCTTTTTTTTTTTTCCCTTTCTTTTTAGACAACAATTAACGGACGTTGCTAATTCCCTCTTTATCAAAAGTCATAGTCCATGGTGCACATAGTTTAAAAAAAAAAAAGTAGAAGTAAAAATTGACTAGGATGCATTAATTGGCAGCATGCCCCTTACATAATTGCCTTAATGTTCAATATGATGTGGTTTGTTACTCCCTCTTATCAAGTTCAAGGTTCAAATTTTGGACCTTACCGTTTAGAGGTGAGAAATGTGCGGGAGGAGAGGGAGGGTAAAAAGATTAAAATAAAAAATACGATATGGTTTTTTACTCAAAGTTCTTACTTTTTGAAATTGCTTGAACGGTTAAATTGCTAAACAATTTTTTAGTGTTCCGACCTTTCAAACCATGAAAATTGCTTTGAATGGAAGCCAAAATAAACTAAATAACGGTACGTACACTGACTCTAAGTCAAATGTACATCATAATATATATTTTGTATATTCCTAGTCAAACCTTATCCATAAGCGATTAAAAATTCTTTAACTAATCATGCGCAAGAAAGTGCACTAGACCCTTGGAAAAAAAAAATATTCTACTCCCTTTAGACAATCTCACGTATCTCATAGCTTATTCGGAACTCAACATGATTTTAAACTAAACAGTTAGATTCAAAATTTTGTAATACTACTAAACAGCAACTGGTCATATTCTACCTGAGTGTTATGAGATGGCACACGAATTAGTCTGTCATATTACGCTAGTACATTTTCCTTTTTCCCCCCTTTCTGTGCGATCAGTACATTAAATTTAAAAAAATTGAATTGTTGACCAACAAATATATCCTAAATACGAGCATAAAAACCGAACGGAATATTCCAACAATGGTCAAATTATCTAAAGTATGATCATCTGCGAGATTCTTTGGTGGCCAAATTGGTCTTTTAATTGAAACTGATTGCAGTAGTAGTTGCATTGTAATCAATTGTACTTTTGTCTTTCTATAATAGCATGCTTGTACTTTCAAATCAAGTAGTTATGACTCAAACGGAGTACCTATTGCGAATGTAAACATTCACATGCAGCCCCGAAAAGAGGTTTAATAGGCATGCATGTGTTTTCTCCTTATCAAAAAACGATCTTGTTAAAGGGGTTAACTTCAATATTTCTTATATGCTCTTTAATCATGTTTTACTAGACTAAATACTTCATGAAATTGGATATGCACTCGTAATGTCCTTTAAAAAACATGAACAAATTGCAAAATGCGAGCCTTCTAGTCATGCTTCTTGACCTACTAGTTATAGTGTTATCCAATTCAATATAAACTACAACAATTTAATTTGGATTAATTTTTTCTACAATCATTTTATACAGTGACAAGTTTAGTGAATGCCACAACATCTAAATTTTTAAATTCTAAATTTTGCATATGTATCATATATCTAAATTCGAAAGTATATACACTGACAGTATATAAAAGATTTATCCATTTAATTGATGCATTCAAACTTTAATTCAATGACGTTTTCTTGTCGATGGCAGATCGCTGGTGGAGCTAAATGCAAATTTCAATAAACTGACTCAACTACCAGACACTATCGGATTTGAACTGATTAACCTCAAGAAACTCTTAGTCAACTCCAACAAGCTGGTCTTCCTCCCCATGTCCACTTCCCACTTGACCAGCCTTCAAATTCTTGATGCTAGATTAAACTGCCTTAGATCTCTTCCTGAAGATCTTGAAAATCTAATCAACCTCGAAGTCCTCAACGTTAGCCAAAATTTCCATTTCCTTGCAACCTTACCATATTCCATCGGTCTTCTCTTGTCCCTTGTTGAATTAGATGTGAGTTACAATAATATCACCACTTTGCCAGAGTCTATAGGGTGTCTAAAGAAGCTTCAGAAGCTGAGAGCTGAAGGAAATCCGCTCGTTTCGCCCCCGATGGATGTCATGGAGCAAGGGTTACACGTAGTGAAAGGATATCTGTGTGAAAAGATTAATGGCATGCATAATAACTCACCAAAGAAGACCTCATGGTTTGGGAAGTTGGCAAGGTGTAGTACGTTCAATGGTGCAAATATGCCTAGAGAAGATGGTGATAACTATATTATGCATAATGAAAGATCTATTGATAGCCTTTCTTCTCCTAAATATTTGGGCATGTTTTCTCCAAGAAGGCTCTTATCACCTAGGTCCTACTTTTCAAGATAATGGAATTACAAATCTTAGAGTTTCACTTTGGAAAGTCTGTGTATTGATTGTTGTATGGATAAATCTTAGAGTTTCAGTTTGGTAAATATGTATAATAGTGTATGGTGCTCTAACTAGGTGGGATTCAATGTAGTGAAGGAATGCTTACATTCTGGTGTCTTCTTGAATTCTTATTTTTAATTCTCTCTTTAAATTTTACGAAAGAGTGTATAAAATGGCATGCCAATACAATAGTTGTTCTAATGGTGCAGACCTTCATCATGGTCATGTAGTTTATGTACATGTTTCATCTTACAAATATATGCTTAGATATTACCCTCATCTAGGCTTTTTTTAATATTTTTGTTTAAAGAACGTTAATTTATATTGATATAGGAAGGTTGAGGTTCAGGAATTAGGATTCTAGGTTCAAATCCCCCGCCCCTTCTACGCTCTTTTAGTCCCGCCACTCTCCTACTGGAAAAAAAATGTAAAAAGAAATTTATATTGATACAGATGGAATTTACATCAAATCTAATTACCGAGCAAGTGTCCAGAAATTACTATACTACCTGTGAACCTGAGAGTGGGATAGAAGCCCTGCGTTCCATTCCTCCATATGCTTAGACATTACCATCATCTAGTGGGACAGTAGGATTTACTTTTGGGCTAACTATAGTTACCAAATGTTGAACATGTCATTCCAGAGAAGTAAATCGTCATTCTTATAGTCACTCAGCTTGTAGTTCTATGTTTAATGAATCATATAGGAGTTGATGTGTAAGTTTTCAAAGTATGAGGAATAAGGTGAGATTATCTAAAACTTTAAGGGAAAAAACACACTTCAATACCTCTACTTTTGTGGTGTGAATCAAATTTGGAGAAGTGCAATTTTGGTCCCAATGTTTAGCCTGTAAGTTGCCAATATATATATTATTTTTTATCAATCGGCATTTGTCTATCTTACATCCACTCCTTAGCCTATACTAAAGAGGAGGGCCCAACTGGATCATTGGAGAAACTGATGAGGACTAAACTATCACCGGATCAGGCGGGTGTACTATGCATCCATACGGATTTAAGCCACTTAAAGTGACAGCCACATATAGTAGCAAGTGGTGGGAGATAAAGTTTTAATCCTTGACCTCTCACCCCACCAACTCTTAAAGGTTATCATGGCGGCTCCCAATATTTTGTGTAAAAGAAATGTAGTCTCCAAAATTTCTAATTTTAGATAGATTTAGGATAATTGAAAGAAATTTGGTACTGCTTAACGATCAAAATCAAAATAGTCATTAGTCAACAGTTTTGGTTTGCATTTTTGGTTCTTTATTTTTGGTGTTTTGAATCATTATAGTCCCTTAAGTTTCAAATATTAATTTTGAGTGTTTCAAGATGAAATTAGGTGTGGATTGGGTTGAATTATTTTGAATTTGTACAAGAATTTTTAATAATAAAAAACATGACAAAGCTAAATAAACTTCTTTTCTCTCTTGTTTTTTAAATTTATTTATTTGATGCATTCATTCTACTCATTCCTTATATGTTTATTCTTTTTTGCACATTTAGTTTCAATTTTGATAAATACATCTAATTTTCATGAATAATTAATTGGTAATCAATTTTATCATTTTTTAAACTTATATTGATAATGAAGTTAATCATTCAACAATTGTTCTTTGGCATTTCAACAGGTAATCAACTAAATTTTAAATGAAATAAATATTTTACATAACAGTTTCAATAATTTAATGAAATTATCTATGTGCACGAACATAAGTATAAATGCATTAAAACTCTATTTTTGGAATATTATATTTTAATAAGAGGAAAAGAAAAGAAAATAACAACAAGAAGTTTTTCCAAAATTCATATGAGCACTTAATATTGAACATTTTCCTTTACTAGTTATTGTAGTCACAACTCTAAACCACAATCATTTGAAGCCTACACCAAGAAGTCATGCAAAATTTTGTGTAATTCTATTTAGAATAAAGTTATGCATTAAAATTAAGATCCTTCTCTTCTTCCACAAATTTTCTTTTTGAATATTATGTGTGCATTTTTATTTGATTGTAATTAATTTAACCAAGAGATGCTCTTCAGATTAAAGGATATTGTTGTGTTATTGTAAAGTGCCCTTGAGGATTTTTATAAAGATTTGAGGATGCATTTTCATAATTTTAATTTGATTGACATTTTAGTTCATCTGAGAGCCTTACATATGACTATTTGAAATACAAAGTACCATATTGATCAAAACTTCAAATATTAGGCACCAAACATGTAAAGTCAAAGACTGTTGACTAACACCGGCTTAAAAAATGTAAGGTCAAAATTTTTGACTAACAGCAACTTATTTTGACTGTTAGCAATCATGACTTTCTGTTAGTTGTCTTAAATATAAACTGAAGATAAAAAATCTTGGGGACCACATTGTTTTGGTTTAGGCATTAGGGATCTGTCAGGAACTTCATAAATAAGAGAGGTCGTTTTGTTCATAAAAGAATGCGTTTTGAGCTTAGGTGTTTAGATGCTGTGAAACTATGTCGTTAGACTTAAGTTGATAGTTAGTCTCTTAATTGTAGTTAGTTAGAAATAATTGCATAAATACCCCTTTTCATTGTAACCGAAAACAATTGAGTAAAACTTCCAAATTGGATTTTTTCTTCTTTCTCTCTCCTTTCTGTTATGCTCTCTCTTTTTCCCCTTTCTTCACTTTTCTTTCCCAGTCTCCCTTCTGTCTTTCCCTTGAAACTCCGGCGGCTAAATCCTAGAACCTGACTTTTGGTATCAAAACAGCCGATCCTTGGCTGCTGAGACATTTCCATGGCGGAAAATACTAGATATCGATCACTGGAGGATCAACTTAAGAAGCAAGAGAGTAGAATACAAGAAATGGTAGAAACCATGGCCGCGCTTCAAGCTTTGGTCAGAATGAGTTGCAGCAAAAATTGCATGATGAAATGGAGCACAATAACTCCAGGTTGGAGACAATAGTGGGGAATCTGGATCAGAAATTTAACAAGATGGACCAAGAGTTCAACACACTACTGAAGGTAATGATGAAGGAGAAAGGACTTCAGGATAGTGAAGAAGGGGCACCAGAACCACTTCTGTCAACCCCTCCCGCACATTTGAGACTGATGACCCCAACCGAGCTGCTAGGCCACCAACATGAGACAGAGGTAAAATGTTCCTACCTAATTTGCCAAGATTGGAGCTACCTATGTTTTCTTCTGGTAACCCTAGGGAATGGTTGAGGACATGTCAGAAGTATTTTCTGAATCATCAAATACTAGCGAACCCGAAAGTAGATCTGGTTGAAATGTTTTTGGAGGGAAAAACTGATAATTGGTTCCAAGGAGTGAAACTAGCCAGGCCTGGGTTGTCCTGGGAAGAATTTAATGAACTGTTGTGCGAAAGGTTTTCTAGAAAAGGATCCCTTGACATAGTGGAGGAGTTTAATAAACTACAACAAAAAGGGACAGTCAAGGAATATGAGGAAAAATTTGAAGAACTAAAAACACTAATGCCCACCAGGAACCCAGACTAGATGAGTCATAATTCGTTTCCAGTTTTATTAGTGGCCTAAAGGATGAAATCAAACCTATGGTGAAGATGTTCAAACCACAAGCCTTGCCAAAGGCCTTTGAAGTGGCTGAATTACAGGAATATGCCTTGGAAATTCAGTCTAAACAATCTAAACCATCTGGGAAAGTTGCAGTAGAACCTAAATTTGGAATGTATAAGAATCATGCCAATGGTCAGAGCCATTCTAACCCATACAAGCTTCCTGCAATTACCCCTAATACCAAGAAGAATGAGTATGTACACAAGGAGATTGGGAGGATCTCAGCTGAAGAATTGCAGTACAGATGTAAACACAATTTGTGCTACATGTCTGGAGAGAAGTTTGGAATTGGGCATCAATGTAAATCAAGGAACCTGAACTTTTTGGGTATTGAGGAAAAGGAAGAGGCTGACTTTGAGAATGCAGTAGGGGAGCAAGATGAACACACAGGCAGATTGGGTGAACTTACAGAGGTGTCCTTGAATGCTTTGTTAGTGCTATAAAGAGAAAGTCAATTATGTTGATGGGTAATATGGGAGGCTTGCCAGTTAAGATCCTAGTTGACACAGGAAGTTCTGATAGCTTTATTCATCATAGGCTTGTTAATCTGTTGCATCTCCCCATCAAGCTATAAATCCCTTCATTGTGACCTTGGCAGATGGGACTAACATAACCAGTGGAGCAATTTGTCCTAAGGTGGTGTGGTTAATACAAGATTACCAGTTCCAGTTTGATCTGAAGGTAATGGAGTTGGAAGGATGGGATATCATCCTGGGTGTAGGTTGGATGTGTCAATTCAATCCTATTACTTTTGACTTTCACTCTCTCAGCATTGCTCTTAGCAGTAGGGGAGAGCTACTTCACCTCGAAGGCTTCATTAATCAACCTGCAATGGAGCTAGTGAGAGGCAAAGATCTCAGATCTTTTATTCAGGAGAAACAAAGAAATTGTGCACCACTGCATGCAGAACTCAAAAGAGATCGAGAGTTAATTATTCTAGAGCCAATAGAAAGGGTCCTGCAACAATACCCTTAGGCATTTGCTACTCCAAAAGGGCTACCCCCAGAAAGGGAGCTGGATCATCAGATTATCCTTAAGCCAGGGGCTGAACCCTTTAAACTCAAACCATACAAGTACCCTCATTTCCACAAAGCAGAAATTGAAAACAGGTTGCTGAGATGCTCACAAATGGAACCATTATACACAATACAAGTCCTTTTGCCTCACCCGTATTGCTAGTTAAAAAGAAAGACAATTCCTGGAGGTTGTGTATAGACTACAGAAAACAGAATGAGTAACTGTCAAAGATAGGTTTCCCATCCCCAATATTGATGAATTACTAGATGAGTTACATGGTACAAAGTATATGTCCAAACTAGATCTCAGGGTTGGTTACCACCAACTGAGAGTTAAGACAGTAGACACCCACAAGACTGCTTTTCTAACACATCATGGACATTTGAATTCTTGGTAATGCCTTTTGGACTGACAAATGCACTAGCTACTTTTCAGGCATTGATGAACAGGATATTTCAGCCGTTTCTGAGGAAGTTTGTGCTAGTATTTGTTTTTTGATGATATCCTAGTTTATAGCCCCACTTTAGAACTTCATGCACAACACTTAAAAACTGTACTCAGAGTTTTAGCTGATAACCAACTTTACTGCAAGAGATCCAAATGCTCTTTTGCTCAAACATCCATAGAATACTTAGGTCATGTGATCTCTGATGCTAGGGTAAGTATGGACTCAGCTAAGATAGAAAGCATAAGGACTTGGCCTACCTCTAGCACAGTCAAGGAATTGAGGGGTTTTCTAGGATTGACTGAGTACTACAGGAGGTTCATCAAGGGATATGAGGTGATTTGTAATCCTTTGACTCAGCTATTGAAGAAGAAGTGTTTTATATGGAACCATAATGTTCATATAGCTTTTGAGGACCTCAAAAAAGTTATGACTACTTCACTAGTATTGACCATGCCAGACTTTGAACTTCCCTTTGTAATAGAAACTGATGCTTGTGGGGTAGGCATTGGGTATTTAATGTAGCAAGGACATCCTATAGCATTCCTTAGCAAGGCTTTATCAACTCAGAACCTGGGGCTATCTGTGTATGAAAAGGAGCTTTATGTCTTGGTGTTAGCTGTGACCAAATGGAAGCACTACCTGGTTGGCCATCATCTTGTCATTAGGACTGATCATCAGGTTCTCAAGTACCTGTCGGAGCAGAGGCTTACACATCTACTACAACATAAGTGGCTCACCAAATTATTAGGATTAGACTATGAGATACAGTATAAGAAAGGTTCAAACAATGGGGTGGCTGATGCTCTATCCAGAAGAAAAATAGAAGAAGTTAGAGAAAGCAATGCCATAACACACTACATGTGTGCCCTTTCCACAGTACAACCAACTTGGATGCAAGAGCTTATTGGGAGCTACAATAGGGATGCAGAAGCTTAATAGAAAATAACTCAGCTACTAATAGATCCCAATGCAGATCCGGATTATCAACTAGACAAGGGGGTGCTTAAATTCAAAGGAAAATTATACGTGGGGTCTTCCAACAACATCAGAGATAACCTGATCAGAGCCTTACGTGATTCAGTAGTTGGAGGGCTTTCTGGTCAGAGGGGATGCTTGCACATGATACAAACTCTATTCCACTAGCCTGGAATTAAAAGGGATGTCATTCATTTTGTACGATCTTGTGATGTTTGTCAGAAAAACAAACATGAAAATGTCCCTTACCCTGGATTGTTGCAACCTATCCCAGTTCCTCAACAGGCTTGGTCACACATATCCATGGATTTCATTGAACAGCTTCCTTTATCTCATGGTTTTGATACTATTTTGGTGGTTGTGGATCGATTAACCAAGTTCAATCATTTCGTAAGGCTCACACATCCATATACAGCACAACAAATAGCCCATGTTTTCCTTGACAATGTATATAAGCTACATGGCCTACCAGAGTCAATAATTTCTTACAGAGATAAAATCTTCATTAGTAGATTTTGGCAGGAATTGTTCTACATGTTAGGGATAAGCTTGCATTACAGTTCATCCTACCACCCTTAATTTGATGGTCAAAGCGAAAGGGCAAACTAGTGTTTGGAGAATTACCTCAGATGTATGTGCAGTGAGCCCCCTACACACTATAGTAGCTGGTTACCTACAGCTAAACTCTAGTATAACACTAATTTCCATACCAGCCTGCAAGTCACTCCATTTGAAGCACTGTATGGGTACAAACCAAACCACATCCTTGTAGGACCGTTCCATGATAGTGTCATACCTGCTGTAGCTAACATGGTACAGGATAGGCTCCAAGTCATATCCCTCATCAAAGAGAACTTAGCCAAAGCTCAGAATCGCATGAAATACTTCCCAGAAAAACACAGGATTGAACGTACTCTACAAGTAGGCGACTGGGTATTCCTCAAATTGCAACCCTATAGGCAGCAAACGGTAGCCATTCGAAAGAGTTTGAAACTAACTGCTATGTATTTTGGACCATTCCAAGTTATCGCAAAGGTGGAAGCAATGGCCTACAAATTACTGCTACTAGAAGGAGCTCGAATCCATCATGTATTCCATGTCTCTTTGTTGAAAAATAAGATTGGAAACACTCAACCTATTGAACCTCCTTTGCCAGCATTGGACAGCTGATCAATATCTGTTGAAGCCTGAGAAAGTTCTTAAAAGGAGGGCTACCATGCAAAATTCTCAACCAATTGTTCAATATTTGGTGAAATGGAATCATCTGCTGGAGTTAGAATCATTGTGGGAGGATAAGAACTTCATTGACAAACAATTTCCAAATTTCCAAGCTTGAGGACAAGCTTCAATTAAGGGGAAGGGATTGTCAAGAACTTCATCAATAAGAGGGGTGACATTTTGTTCATACAAGAGTGTGTTTTGAGCTCAGGTGTTTAGATGCTGTGAAACTACGTCGTTAGACTTAAGTTGACAGTTAGTCTCTTAATTGTAGTTAGTTAGAAATAATTGCATAAATACCCCTTTTCATTGTAACCGAAAACAGTTGAGTAGAACTTCCAAATTGGATATTTTCTTCTTTCTCTCTCCGTTCTGTTATGCTCTCCCTTTTTCCCTTTTCTTCACTCTTCTTTCCCAGTCTCACTTCTCTCTTTCCCTTCAAACTCCGGCAACTACTCTGACAGCTAAACCTCAGAACCTGACAGGATCACGTTAGCACGGACCAAGGGCCTGGATGGTTGTCTAACAACCGTCCAGAAACTTTTCATGGCCAAGATGTGATGGCCCATCATCAACGGCCAAAACAAAGCCACGTTGCAAAGTTATATCAGCTGAAGAAGACGGCGTCGTTTTATTGAGTGACAATTTAAAAAATAAAAATTTTGGAAATGGATGGAGCATCATCATCAAACGGCGTTTGCATACAACAAATTTATCCCACCCAAATTATTAATGAAAAGTTCATTTTTATCAGACATCCCCATTTCACTTTCCCCATTTCTCAAACCCTTTCCCTGTTGTCTGCTAATGCAAAAAATCACTCCACAAAAGAACTGCCATTTCATTCCACAAAATCACTCCCATTTTACTCCCTGTTGTCTGCTAATTTCTAAAACAATTGCCTGAATTCCTCTTAAAGAAGACCCACGATGTTTTTTGGAGGAGGAGCAATTGCATAATCCAAGGCCCTGGGGTGTTGCAATAGTTGGAGATTTTAGATTTAATCTAAACCAACTGGTGGCACAAGATCAACGAATTCGTTGAATGGCAAGATGGGGTCTTTTACACTCTCTGCGCTGCCTATGCCCTTGTCTCCTCTGTTGCCCTTGTAATGTTTATCCGCAACATTGATACTCTTCATTTCTTTACTTTTAAGTCATTGAGGTCAAAATTTTCTGGAATTTTCGAGTTAATTTCTTGTTTTAGTGAGTCTTGAAGTTTCATATTAGTTTTCGTGGGATGGATTGAAAAAATTTTGGAGCTTTGTTTATTTCGAACTGGGTAGCTCAGCTGAGCAGTTAAAAGTGTTGAAATTATGTTTGTAAAAAAGTAATTTTTTTATTTTTCTTCTTTAGGTTGCAAGCTTAGTTAGTTTACGTACAACATATATATCAGTTTGTACATATAAAACAATAACATGTAAATGCTATTAAATCAAGAGATCGCCATAAGGTGTACCAACTAAAATACACCGTGTACCAGAATAATAACATGATGTCAAAACTAAACAACGGGTGATAAATAATTGTAACTTGTACGATTTAAAAAATAAATGTGATCAAATAACCCTTTTGAGGAGGTTCGTTGTTTCAAGAGAAAAGAACTAGTAATTTCTCTGTAATGTCTCCTAGTGGAACAACACAGGCTTCTGCAAAAGAACTTATTGATTCTATTGTGGAAATTGTTGTTAGGATTTTTGGTTAGATATGAGTACCTCTTTTTTCTTTAATTTAATGCCTGTAATTACTTCACTACTTTCTGAACAAATCATTATGATTGCAGAGAACCATGTTATTGTTGGAGAGCTTCTTGAGACAAAAGCTGTCCAGCAGGTTGACTTGAATACACCCAAATCCATAGTTGGAGATTCGAAATGGAACCCTGATCTTGAGGCATCACATGATACTAGTGGTTATAGCATTGGCTTCTCGCTGATTGTTTTACAGGTAGGTCTCTTATGCTTGTGATCTTTTTGTTAAGGTTGAATTTCTTACTCTGGTGAAGTGCTTCTACAATCGTTGCAAGATCAAAGTTTGAATCTCATCTTCATTTGTCTTGACTGAATAGTATTTGCCATCAAATTGGAGTTAGTTGTAGTTCATCTACTTCTCATCTCTCCTCGCCTATGTAGAGTTTGTTTTTATTCGCAATTTGCATGATGAAAAAATCAATTGGACCATGCGGTCTTGCATAACTTAAGGCTAGTACATAAGTCATGAAAAGTGTGTGATTGTTAAAAGTTCTTAACTCATAATCGAGTGGAGGAATAAAATTTAGGCAGTTTTATTTTAAATTTGTACAAAACTTCTGTTGCAACCACAATTTCCCAGTCTTATTTAGATAATTTTACCATTGAATGCCTATAAGGCATTATATTTGTCACTGGTATGAAACTCCACAGTCCTCTTTCTCGGTATCTTCCACATACTTCCCTTCAATCTTGACACTCTTGTACCACTTAGCACAGGCCATGTAGACTGCCAAATCTATTATGGTTAGACCAGCCAAGAGGAAGTAAAACCTGTCTAAATGACCGTTGTTAAGGTTTATTGAGATCCAACCAGGCATGTCATCTCTGGCAGATATTCTCATGACCATGCTTAATAGAAAAGACTGCTAACATAGTTTTCCAGGGAAATCGAGGTCCTGCAAAGTGCACTGCCAAAGCTTTTAAGTCCATCAGGAGCTTGATTGTTAAAGAACTCCAGTTGGCCTACGTACATGAAAACTTCTGAAGCACCTATTAAAGCATATTGAGGGACCTGCCAGACGATGCTCAATGAGCTTGAGCCTTCACAGTTTGATATTTTTCTTGTACATCTTACTTATTATAGTTTACAAACCCATAGCATGGTAAAAAAACAGAGTGTTCTTTCACCTGTGTATAGTGTACATGATAAAGAACAAACTGTAAGTATGATTATTCAATTGTTGATTTTTTGGTTATTTAGGAGTTCTTTTCATTAGATAATGGCATAATATTCATTATTCAATTGATGGTAATTGATTGTTTACTTAGGAATTGCAATTTTGACAATGGCATAATGTCCATTGTCGCTATTAACATCATTGGAAAAAGAATATCTAATATAAAAACTACTATCTAATATAAAAAGAAAACAATCATTTTAGTATTACATTATTCCAATCCAGTTCCAAAAGGGTCACAACATACATCATCTTAGCATACATATTCATGGAAGGCAATTAGCTTCTACCCATTTATATCATAAGTAGTTGCACTTCTTCGTCGCTTATATGTATAGGAGTACTGCTCTTTGACCTTTCCATAGAAGTCACAATGGGGGTCTGGCAATCATTGAAACAAGCAATAAATTATTTAAATCAAATATTCAGTGTTTATAAAAGCATGCCCTACAATAGTCTTGTAGCAAGGTTAGAATAATTCTAAATAATAACTTTAAATAAATTTTTTTAAAGAATTACTGACCATTAAGAATTTGGTGAATGAGTTGTACTTTGTCTTG
Organism: Coffea arabica; assembly: GCF_036785885.1. NCBI lineage: Eukaryota > Viridiplantae > Streptophyta > Magnoliopsida > Gentianales > Rubiaceae > Coffea > Coffea arabica. Next base: position 53,219,865 of record NC_092320.1, on the reverse strand, counting down.
CTCACAGGATTGTTAGGAATCAAAAGTGGGAGATTGTTACGATCTTGAATACGGATATTATGAGCAGCCAGTATTTGAGGAGTGATTCCAGGTTCACCGGGTTAGATTTCAGTATTGTACTGAATAAGATACTGTAAATTTGTCCAAAATCTTGATTATCCACACAAGTACAATATCTCACTTACTATCCTACAAGACTGCATATCTGAGTGAATAACTGGGAATGATCCAAAATTTGATTCACTGAATGACTGTTATCACGAGTAGTACATTACATTAGTTGCAAAGTCATACTAACACTGTGTATAACAGCAAAATAACTACAAGTAAAAACTAAATACATATTGTGTCCAAAATTTAAGATGCTATGATGTACGAAATTATAATACAAATGTGTACATAATGTATAACAACGTGTTCAACTGGATTAACAATATGTAAACAAAAATCAATCGAAATTAGTCTAAACAAAATCAAAATTCAGTACATACGTGACCATAAATGAATACATTGTAAAGTTATACTACAAACTTATGGGCTACTATGAATATAACACATAACCAATGCATTAAATTGAAGTAACTATGCAACAGATTTGGAAAGGTCTTTTTGTAGTGTGTACAAGATAAAATACACCGTGTACCAGAATAATAACATGATGTCAAAACTAAACAACGGGTGATAAATAATTGTAACTTGTACGATTTAAAAAATAAATGTGAGCAAATAAATTAATAATTTGTAAAAAATTTTATCCAAAAGTGCAATCATGTGTCCAAATGCAATACCGATATTTAAAACAAAGTAACCAGTGGTACATGGTATCAATTAATGTGTACAACATATATATCAGTTTGTACACATAAAACAACAACATGTAAATGCTATTAAATCAAGAGATTGCCGTAATGTGTACCAACTAAAATACACCGTGTACCAGAATGATAACATGATGTCAAAACTAAACAACGGGTAATAAATAATTGAAACTTGTACGATTTAAAAAATAAATGTGAGCAAATAAATTAATAATCTATAAAAAATTTTATCCAAAGGTGTAATCATGTGTCCAAATGCAATAACGATATTTGAAAACAAAGTAACCAGTGGTACATGGTATCAATCAATGCGTATAACATATACGCCCACAAATACGCCCAATGGTCTATACTCGTTGTTAGTTTTATATATGGTGTCAAGTGTAACCACATCCCCAAAATAGATATAATCCATCAGCATTGATGCATCAGTCCAAAATATATTTGTAATTTGTTCTTCACAATCAAGCTGCTCTGCGTGGAAGAATGACGGATTTTTCAATTTTTGTTCTTGAAAGTATCATAGCATTGCACCAGTTTCACCATACTTTAATCCCCTCTCTCTTTTTGTTCGTAGATAGCGTTTTAAGTCATCACGAGTGTAGCTAATATTGCCTAATCCACCTACCTCTTTTCCCATGAGTTCATGGTATTGTTTCAAGGATATTCCTGCATCATTTGCAATCTCAACTTGGGCTCTTTGAGAAATATTTACTTTTATTTACGAACGCATCATATTAGCACATTCTGAAATGTGTAATGTGTGATTATGCTCGATTACCAGATCTCAAACCTGATACTTCATTGTTTCTCTGTTCAAAATTATCCCCATTTTAGCTTCACATCCGATTTTTGTTTCAGCCCGAGTTCTCTTTGGTTTTAAATCTCCTTCGTACTGTCATTTGAAACCTTTTTTGCAACATGTGTACCTTCTCGATGTAACTACATCGTCTTTATCCTTGTTCAAGTAGTCTTTCCGAACACTGAACCCAACAACTAATCCATACCTATTGTAGAAGTTGTATGCCTCATTTTCTGACTGAAACTCCATGCCGATCTTAAGACACAATGCTTCCTCCATTGTGCTGTATTCGACAAAAGCATTTTTTGCTATTGTTTTTCAAGACAAACTATTATATTTATTTTTTAATTCCTTATTCACATCATAAGCACTTAATTATTTGTATTCACATATGTACATACTTTATAACAAGGTGTACACACTTTACAATATTTTGTAAAATAATTTTTATGGATATGTATCTTCTCTGTAATAGGTAATCACATAACTCTAATAATTTGCAAAGCATATTTCACTATATAATATATACATTTCAAACAAATATTATTACCAATTTGTGTATAATATCAGTATTTACATACTTTACAATCATATGTACACACTTTATAATAATGTGTACACCCTTTATATCAACTTGTAACATAACAAATGCATGTATGTAAAATACACTTTTACATAGCATAAGGTTCGACAGAGTTCTCAAAATCTATACATCGTCTTTTGTACTGTTTGTGTAGTTATTTAAGTTGGCCACATTGTTAAATTGTGTTTACGCTTATGTTATTTTATTTTACACATCCTCATTCATTTTTTGAAACTCTGTACGGGATCTTTATTGTACAAGTTAACCATTCTCTGTAAAAGGATAATGACATACTTCTTATAATTTTCAAATCATGCTTCACTAGATAACACATTTATTACAATCAAATTACATATAATATTAGCACTTACCTTGGACAGAGTTCACCATGCAGTGGATTTCAGATTGGCCGCTCACAAGTCTCGGCTATGCATTTGTTACTCGATGAATTTCTATTTCAGACATCCACAAGTTATATCGGCGTGTATTGTTGCTGCAATGAATCTTCACAATTATCTTGTGCACACCTCAGACAAGATGCCCGTTTTGATGGGGTTTATTTAAGAGTTGGAAGAGAAGAAAACAAAGATTTATGTCTATGTTATGCGAAATAGTTTGGTGAGAGGAGAAGAACAGAAGGAGCTACAGTGACAATGTATTGTGTTCAGAGAAAACTCACTACCGCCATTTTCTTCCTACCTCTTTTAAGTTGAAAGAGTTTTAAAGCCCGCTGATCACACCAAAAGTTGATTTTCAAATTTTGATTTTAAATTTTTCATACCCTTAACGGCCAAACCAAACGGAGTTAAAAGTCAAGTTTCTATTAAGCTACAATCCTCTGCACTCATCTCCATTTTGCTCCCCATATTTTTAGCCGTTGATGATGGGCCCATCTAACCTTTGCCATGAAAAGTTTCTGGACGGTTGTCTGACAACCGTCCAGGCCCCTGGTCCCGTTAGCACATGCGCCAACCATTGGTGACCAAAACTGTAGTTCTATCAAATTAGTCCACGATGTGTCAAATTCAACCAAAGTATTCAATTTTGGCCCAATTTGCTCTTAGTATTTTGATTAAAACAAATGCAGTCCATAAAATATTAAGTTATGACAAAATGGATCCCTAATGTTATATATAGATTAAAATGGTAAAGTACGTTTTTTCATCCTTAAAATTTGCAGGTTAAACCAAATTGCTCTCAATATTTCAGCCAAAATAAATGTAGTATCCAAAGTATTCAATTGCAACAAAATCGATCGCTAATTTTTTTATGAACAAACATTGTCCTTAAAGCATATTGATTTACCAAGTTGGTTCCTAGTATTTCATTAAAATCTAAGAAAATCCATGAATAATGATATAAAAATACATGAACTTTTACAAAAACTATACAAAAGTTACAAACAGATTATAGAAAAACCATAAAAGTCTTAAAAATTTTTAAAAAATTGGAATAAGTGTAATGTAAATCAATTTGACCAAATGAAGATAATTGGTAGATATGCCAAATTTATAAGTTGTACATAAAAGAAAATAGTGTGTGTACAAGTTATAGTTCTTAATTTTTTTATTATAAAAGTACGCAAAATACAAATAGAGCACATGCATAACACATTAATTATTCCAATTAAATAGGATTTTGTAGAATATATTACACTTATTTTTTTGAGTTTCTAAAAATTTTTTGTGATTGTCATTAATTTTGTGTAATTTTTAGAGGATTTGTGTAACTTTAAAATCTTTAAAAGATGAGTGTAAGATATTATGAAAAACTACATTTGATACTGGAATAATGCTTGTGCTGTGCAAGTGATCTATTTATTTATTTGGCATAACTTTTTTGTTACTGTAAATAGGTTAAGCATTATAGCTTGTTCAAGCACATTTGTATACTTTTTAATGCACATACAATAAATTGACATATCTACCAAAAGCCTTCAATTTAGTCAAAAGCGAATGCTTTGTCATTATTTTATATTTTTGTAGACCAGTTAATATTTTTTTGTGATTTTTGTAAACCACTACTCTCAGGTCCTATGACTAAGTTTATCATAAACACCAACCATAGAAATTTTTTTTTGTATCCTTATATCATATTAATAAACTTTCTTAGATTCTACAAAACATTAGAGACCAATTTGGTCAATTTATATATTTTATGGACAATGTCTTTTTTTAGTTCAAAATATTAGGGACCAATTTAGTTGAAATTCAATACTATGGGGAACATTTATTTTGGTTGAAATATTAAGAACCAAATTTGTTCAACTCACTAAAAATGCATTTTTTTGCTAAATTAATATCCATAAAAAATATGAAATGTACATAAAAAACATAAAAACATAGAAATGATGGCAAAGCTTCAAAATTGCAAAGAGTCATGAACATGTAAAAGAAGTATCCTGTGTTGTGTTTTACTTAGTTTTTGAGTATAAAATTTTAAAATGTTAGGAAATAATTTTTAAACTTGGTAAATAGAGAAAAATAATATTAGAACTGTGACAGCCCACCTCCCCCTAAAGTGAACCAGAGGGTTCGGCAGACCGCCTGCCCAACTCTCGCCAGGACTACGGAACCAAAACACTCGAAAGCCCTATGAAACGCGCGATAGATGATTTGGTGAACATGATTACCAAATCATACGGTGAAATGGAACTTCAACGAAAGTGAAAACGAAGAACGAAAACAAATATGAAAATAAACAGTTGCGGCCATGCCACAATCTGGCCAAGATCTGGCCGGATTTCTGGCTGGATTATTGGCCGGATTCAAGGCAGTAGCGAAACCAAAATTTTCTTTTCTCTTTCAAATGCCGCGCTTGCTCGATCGTCCAACGATCACAAGTAAAGTTCACCAAAGCTGTAAAACGTACCATCGTATACGAATACACTCAATGTACATGAAACACTTATATACATACATTGAACAAATCAAAATGTGATATTTAAGTAATATACAATTAGGGTTTCTATTACAAAGGAACTTAACAAAAGAACATTTACACTAGGTCGACCCTTTCTTCCAAAATCATGGTTTCAAAGTTTGCCCCTGTAAGGAAAACAAAGATAACGAGAAGGGGGTGAGTTTATGCTCAATGAGATACTCAAAACACAAGCAATCATGAACAATGGAGATTTACTTTCAATCACTCAAATAGACGAGACAAATAAAGAAATAAATAAACATCTTAAATGGAAAGGATATAGGTGACTCTCAGGAGCCAAATTGCCATTGCAGTACTTGATCCAAACTCGTTGACCCTCCGTCAACGTTTAATGAAACAAACATGTCCGTAGACCCCCTTTTAGAACGCCAAATCCCGTTCACCAAACATAACTCTTGCCGAACCCGAACTCCAAACAAGAACAAGAATGTCGAATATACCAGGAATTCAGAGTCTCCAATACCCAGAAATTCCCCAAGAACAGTCCCCATGGTTTGTCAATTTCCTCGACCAAACCCTTACTGGCTTGATTCAATTAACTCCCCATGAAGTTTGAGCTCAAGGTTAACAAGAAGGTCGTTGGATACACCTCCAAACGACATCAGGTCAAGCACAGTAACAATTTCCAGTCTATACAGTAAACAGTCACACAGGCAAGAGAACAAGAAACAGGTTCAAGTAACAAGTACAAGCACATACAGTGACTCGATAAATAAGCAAGAGAGATGAGTGTAATGAAGTACACCCTCTTCTCGTTCAGAATTAAGCAGGTATTACAGTCAATCAAGTCACATTTTGCAGGTACAGGTAAAACAATTAAGCAACAACTCATGCAAGTGGTACACTCACCAGTTCAAGTAAGGATAACTTCAAAAGTTTCCTCCCAAGAAATGCCCTTGACCGCCGACACGTCCTAAGAACAATCAAGAAACAATTGAGACTCGATTATGAGTCGTACCTATTCAATAACTACTAATGCAAGGCAAAATAGAACTTGAGAGTGAAAATAAGTAACAATTGGTGCCAAGGGTATAAACGACCCCAAAACCTTTCATTTCTACTCAAAATCAACCCAACTCAAAGGAATCGCGTAGCTCTAAAATTTTGGACAGCATGCCTTTTGTATTTCGCTATATTCCAACCATTTATGGCTTTATTTGTTTTTCCTCAACTCAGCCCAATTTAACACATAAGTAAACTTAACACAATAGCTCCTCAACTAGGCTCAAAGTCATCCAAATACAAGTCAATTCTAACAATGCACGCATCAAAATCAAAGCTGGAAACCAGTTTTAAAGACGAATGGCTAAGTTGCAGGTTTGACATCTCTCGGTGTTTTGGTCACAACTGAAGCTACGCTTATCGGATTGGAGTAAATTTTATGGCATTTTGAAGCTAAGACATATAACTAAATTTCCTATGCAGACATCGACACCCAATTCGTACATTTTCAAGGTTAAAAATTGAAATCTCAGAGAAAATAGAAAACTATCTGTGAAATAGGGCATTTGGGCAGCCAAGGGTATTTTAGTCATTTCACATGCTACCGTACTATGATTGAGTTGAAATTTTACATTCAGATAGTTAACTCAATTTTCTACAACTTTCATGTTTTGAGCAAGAGCTGATTCGGCTTCTAACATGGACGAATATGAAGGTCAGAAACAGAGCAGATTCAATCCTAAATGGAAACCCTAATCTGAAATTTATACATACAAGCTGAAATTCATCGTAGACAAGTAAACCTAGCATATAAAAGCTCAATATTACACATAACAAATCTATCAATCCAAAGCCAATCATTTCTCATCACATAAAGGCAGAAAAATCACCATAAAACTGAAAATTTCATAATACTACTTCAAACTATGAAATATTCTCATAAAACTACCAAAACTACAACCTTAAGCCACTAATTTGAACTTATTAAAAGCAAAGAGGGAGCTTCTTAGCAAGTTACCTTGGAACCTCAAGAAAAATGGTAGCTTAGTACTTCCTCTTTCAAAATAACTCCACAACTATCTTGGAGACTACCTTGGCTAGCACTTTTATGGAGTGATTTGCAAAAGTTATGGTTGAGATTCAAGATTGAAGCAAGAAATTGAAGTGAAGGATGAAGTCTCTCTCTCTTTTCTCTCCCTCAAAGTTTCGGCCACTCTTGAAGAAAAATCAAGATGATTTCGGTCAAAATGTGACATTTAGTAAAGGTGAGAAATTGGTCAAAGTCCAACATCCATTGCTTTCTTGACAAATGTCGTCCTAGGGTTTAAATCTCATCCTTTTGTCTACCAATAGTTAATTTATCTAGCTAATCTCTAATTATCTCCTAGCACCTTGTAAAATATAATCTTCCTTTATGCAAAACTTCACTTAATCGTCAAATTTCATCGCACTAACTGCACTAGCGGGTCCCACATCCTTAATACACTTCCAAATTAACTCGAACTAACTTATACTATAAAAATGTTTTAAAAACTATATTCACTTATAAAATGTCTAGAAAATTAAGGTAGTAAAATAAAATAAAGAAAATGCATAAAAAGAAATAGAATAAAATGATATAAAATAATAAAATTTTACGAGTCCTCACAAGAACTTATTAAATAAATATCCTATTAGTAGTATCTAAAAAGGAATTGCTCTGATTTTGTGGTGAATAGCCAGCAATGTATGGAGTCATTTTGAATAATTGTCGCTTCTCTCTTACCTTTCAATGGTATAACAAGAATTCAGTTTCATGGGGTTGTTGACTAGTGATAGAGCGATTTTTGGGCATGTTTTGCACTATTACTCTGTCCTAATTTTGGTCACTCATTGTGCTAAGAATTGAAATTTTACTCATATTTGATATTTGTGTGAATTGTAGGAGGTTGGTGTTAAAAGTGATCTTGTGAGGTAAATTTCCAGAAGACCCTTCACCTCAGGACGTGCCTACGCCAGAAAAGGTAGAGGTTACCCAAAAGCCGGACTCGCGAGACTAACATGAGAGGAAGGCACTTAAAAGGAACTTGGTCCACGTGAACCAGCTGCAGGGGATTAAAACCCCAAAAAGAAAAGCTCTACTACATAGGAGGTTGGTGTTTTCTCTCTCAATTTCGGCCATAAGGAAGGAGAAATGAAGGAAATTTTTGGTCAATTGCAAGATAAAGACTAAAGGAAGTCTTAGTCAAAGAAAGCTTCCCACGTTGACACTTGTCATCTCTTGGTTCCATTCCTATCTCTTTGTCTTTCTTAGCCTCTAATTGTTAGTTTTTGCTCCTCTAATATACTCTTAACACTACTAATCACATACTCCCTCTACTACTACACTTGTTCTCATTCACCAAATATAACACACACATCTCACTAGGCGGTCAAATTACCATAATACTTTACGAAACTTAACATGCATCAAAATTATAAAAGGGAAAACAGAAAAATCTTAACTTAACCTTTAAAATCACTATCAAATTAAGGATTGCAAATAAGCAAGTAAAATAAAATTAAAGGAAATATAAATTAGTTTTTTTCAAAAACCAGAGAAAATTTAAAGTAATTTTCGAGTCCTCACATTATCTCACCCTTAAGAAAATTTCGTTCTCGAAATTTTTACCTTCTACAGCCTTAGATGACTCTAGTGTTTGTTGTTTGTCTATGACATATATCCGTGCTGGCACTCTTGGTCGGTTTCCTCTTTCTTTAACTTGTTTAGGGGTGATTCTATCCATTTGTTGAGCATTATTTCCTCGTTGCTGATTTCTCGGGCAATTGTTAATTCGATGGTCTGCACTCCCACAAATCAAGCAGTTTCATCCCTTTTTCCAGCAATCCTTCTCAACGTGATTCGTCTTCCCACAATATCCACAGGCCAAGCGAGGGCCATTTTTTGACTTTCTCATGAAATTCCTTCTTGTTGCCCTTTTCCTATTTCAACTCTTCTTGTTGAATCTTCTTCTAATTGTCCTAATGTCTACGGTGGGTAGTGCAGAAAGTCCGCTCTTCTTACTTTGGAGGGCATTATATTTTTCTTAGATTTCTCAGGTGTACTAGTAGGTGTACTTCTTTTCTCGCATGAAAACCTTCACTTGAGTTCTCGCAATTTCAATTCTTTGAGCTTTTTCAAGGGTTTCTGTGAATGTATTAATTTGCGCAGCTGCCAAAGCCTCTTGCATTTCTACATTTAACCCCTGTACAGCTACCAATTCAGGAGCAAATTTGGACAGTTTAGTGAATTGTGTTTCATATTCGGCCACCCTTAAGGTTCCCTGGCGTAACCTAATAAAATTATTTTCTCTCTTTTGTTGGATCACAGGTGGGAAGTTTTTCTCATTAAATTCTCTCATAACATTTACCCAAGTCCATGCCGTATGTTGTCTTTTCCATTTTTCCCTAATAACATTTCACTACGCCCTGGCCGGTCCATCAAACTGAAAAACGGTAAATGCCACTTGTCTTTCTTCCGTATAATTCAAGGTGGTAAAAATATTAACCATAACCTCCAACCAATGTTCAGCCGTCTCTAGATCAGGCCCTCCAAGAAATTTAGGAGGAACAAACTTTTGAAAACGCTCTAGAGCACCGTCCTCTCCGTTTTCAAGGTTCCGAAGCTGATTCACTGGAGCTCGGCCTTGTTGCTCTACCAATTGCACTAAGATATTAGCCATTGGTTGTATTGCCACTGCTACTTGATCCCTGCTTCGGCCCTTGGTTCCTGTTGCTAGTCTGCCATCGCGTCTCTTGTTTCTCTTGGTTCTTGTACTTGCCTGCCTCCACGTGCACAGCTAGCCCCACGTCCTCGAGTAACTTCTCATCCTTGACTTCGTCTACCCACTATTCCTTTCTCTCTCTTATTTTTTCAAAAGGTTATGTAGCACTTAAACAAAATAAATCGACTATAACAGAAAAGAAAGACATTTTTAAATCATACAGTCAAAGATAAGGAAATGCACTTAATATATTTATAGCATTTTAAGTTCATTCATCAGATTACAAAGATACTTTATATATCAACTTGATCAAAACAAAGTGCATAAAACAAAGCAGATACTATACACATTAGCATTGATACGTCACTAGCAGCATACATACAGTGGTAGAATAAGAAATGGCTTGTTATCCCAGTTACCTATACCCACGTCCTGCATTCTCGAGTCTCCAACTTAGGTCATTATGGAACCAACTGATTCTACCTCTCCCTGGGACGCAGATTGCCCTACTTTAGGCTCAAGATTAAGTTCGTTAGGGCTTCCATACCCTCGAACTCTCTTAGCTACGTCCACTTATACTAACTCATCCACAAGCATCTCAAATTAGGCAAAGTACAAAACTCTTCAATTGTAGGTACAAATTCAAATACATCATTAGTAATGCCAATCCAAGGTAATAACATATTCTTTCGATCCAGAAACAATTAATATAAGCATGATCTAATCGCATTTTTCATATTTACCTCAATTTCATTCGTAACCATCATAAAAGTATCAACTCTTTGGTACGCGAGTATAAGACTCCAAAAATAGGATAATTCACAACTCGAGCCGGCCGGTCCCAAGAGTAAATTATCTATATTAGAGATCCCTACCTGACATACATATCTATCTTCTCCAAATATCATGATATGGGTTTTACGCCTATAATATTCATGATTCATAACTTATGCTCTAGAAGAGTACTTAATCCTTTACTTATTCACATTATAGGGACCATCACACCACTTGGCCCAATCTTACCCTGCGCAAAGACCACGCGAAGTGGCTCTAATACCACCTGTGATGACTTCACCTCTTCTTAGGATGAATCCAAGGGTTTGGTGGACCGTTTGCCCAACTCTCGCCGGGGCTTACTCACTAGCATTCTCAAAAATGGTAAGGTTCTCAAATCAACCATAATTCAACTTCATTTACAAGCCAAAAGTGAAACATAACTTTGCATTGCCAAATATCACAAATGTATTAAATCCATAAAAGTACAAGTACAAGGAATTTATACACACTAGATCACACTTAGTTGCTCTAGACCTCCACTTCCTGTAAGGAAAACAAAAACAAAAGTAATGAATTAAAAATCTAGTGAGATTCCTAAGCAAGCAATCAGGTAAGGGAACCACGGAAACATTACATTTAACAATTTGCATGCTTTGCACAGTAATATCCAGTCATTCAAGTAATAAACATTGAATCATTGGAAGGATACGTCCTCTCTCAGAGCTATTCATTCAAGTCATTCATTTTTTCATTCGCCAACCATTTTTCTTATTCCTCCGACATTAGAAAACTTTTGCAAGTGAAAACTATTTAGTGTTCTTGTCATTCATTCACTGATATTATTTCATTGAATTCACTAGTCAGTTCTCCACCAGACTTCGTAGTAATACTCCAGTATACCAAACATTGCCTAGGGTCACCAACCGCCCGATCGAGTCCACTTCTAATTCGAGTCGACTGGCAGCGAAGGGCAAGTGTTCAGTTCAGCCAAAAGGCTTACATTCATAAACAAGAAGCATTCAATCATTGAAAATTCATTTTTGCTTAGGTTGAGTGCGATAAAGTACACACTCGCCCATCGAATATCCATTTAGCAATCATTGGAAAGTATATAACATTCCAGCAACATTCATAACATTTCACATAGTCATTTAAAGCATACACATGCAAGGAACACTCACATTCTAAAGTAGAGCAAAGCTAAACGTTTGACTCCGGGTTGTGCTCGTTTCCACCGTTAACCCCTAAAAGTAACCAAGAAAAGATGTCATGGTCCGATCATACAAAATTTAGGTTAATAAGCTGCTTGCTTTAGCCTTAATCATGAGCTATACGCCTATTTAAAATCGGCCCCTCAAAACACAAAACTTAAAGACAAACTTGAAAGCCAATCGAAGAATGTCCAAGTGCATTCTAGGGCTATGAAGTACACTTGTTTTAGGCCACAAAACCATCCAAAATCGCACCAATTAAAGTTGAAGACATAGAAAAGTTTTCTCAAAATTTTCCAAGTTCCACTCAATTCATTTGACAAAATTTTTCAGCTTTGGTGACATTCTTTGGAAAAGTATAACTTGAGTTCCGTAGGCAAAAAAATCACAAAACTTACACCATTAGAAAATAGATTCAAAGTACTAATAGACTTTAGAAGATATTTTCATGAAATTGAACTCATAGGTTAGTCAAATTTTCAGTTGAAAATCACTGTCGTTTCATGTGCAAAACAGAACAGTCATGGTTTTTCAAGAAATTTTGTAAATTTGCTGGTATTTATAAAAGTTGAACCAACCCCTGATTTTTACACGGTTAAAAGAGCTATGAGTCTAGTTTCAAATGCAACAAATGGAACTCAATTTGAATTTTTCTAAACCAAGATATAACAGATTTCCCAAGACTGTTCAAAGTCCCATGTGGAAAAAATTTCAGCAGCACTTCCCTTATTTTCCCTAATTTCCAGCCATTTTCAAGGCTTCATTCTCACCACAAAACAGCCGAAAATCAACCACATACATACCACGCCACCAACTCACTAAATTAAGCATATATATATATAGCATATAACCATCACATACTCAAGTTGGAAAATTAAACCCTAGGCTGGAATTTCATATCTAAAGCCGAAAAATTCTATTTTAAAGCTAAAATTTAGTACCAAAGCTACAAACTTTCATTTCCAAATCAAAGTTAAAAACTCCCAATTCGTGGCTAGAAAATATAAATAAAAGCTGAAAATTTCCAACAACATCACAAATCCATGAAACCAACCACAAAACTTCCATATTCAAGTCATATGCCCAATAAATTGCAAGAATAGAAAGAGAAGCAAGTTCCTTAACTTCATACCTTCAAACCTCCAACGAAAAATACAAAACTAGGGTTTTCTTCCTCAAGTAGCTCCACCAAAAGCTTCCCTCCAAGCTCAACTCAAGAGTAATCAATGTGGTTTAGTGTTGTGTTTGGATTTTTCACAAATCAATGAAGGAAATCAAGATGGAATTTGGAAGTGTTTTCTCACTCAATTTGTGCCATAAGGAAGGAGAAATGATGGAAATTTTTGGTCAATTGCAAGATAAAGACTAAAGGAAGTCTTAGTCAAAGAAAGCTTCCTACGTTGACACTTGTCGTCTCTTGATTCCATTCCTATCTTTTTGTCTTTCTTAGCCTCTAATTGCTAGTTTATGCTCCTCTAATATACTTTTAACACTTCTAATTGCATACTCCCTCTAGTACTACACTTGCTCTCATTCACCAAATATAACACACACGTCTCACCAATCGGTCAAATTACCATAATACTTTACGAAACTTAACATGCATCAAAATTATAAAAAGGAAAACAGAAAAATCTTAACTTAACCTTTAAAATCACTGTCAAATTAAGGATAGCAAATAAGCAAGTAAAATAAAATTAAAGGAAATATAAATTAGTTTTTTCATAAACAAGAGAAAATTTAAAATAATTTTCGGTTCCTTACACTATCTCCCCCTTAAGAAAATTTTGTTTTCGAAATTTTTACCTTCTACTGCCTCAGATGACTCTGGTGTCTGTTGTTTGTCTATGACATATACCCGTGCTGGCACTCTTGGTCGATTTTCTCTTTCTTTAACTTGTTTAGCGGTGATTCTATCCATTTGTTGAGCATTATTTCCTCGTTGCTAATTCCTCGGGCAGTTGTTAATTTGACGGTTTGCACTCCCACAAATCAAGTAGTTTCGCCCCTTCTTCCAGCAATTCTTCTCAACGTGATTCGTCTTCCCACAATATCCACAGGCCAAGCGAGGGCCATTTTTTGACTTTCTCATGAAATTCCCTCTTGTTGCCCTTTTTCTATTTTAACTCTTCTTGTTGAACCTTCTTTTAATTGTCCTAATGTCTATGGTGGGTAGTGCAGAAAGTCCACTCTTCTTACTTTGGAGGGCGTTACATTTTTCTTAGATTTCTCAGGTGTACTAGTAGGTGTACTTCTTTTTCTCGCATGAAAAGCCTTCACTTGAGGTTTCGCAATTTCAATTCTTTGAGCTTTTTCAAGGGTTTTGTGAATGTATTAATTTACGCAGCTGCCAAAGCCTCTTGCATTTCCATATTTAACCCCTGTACAAATCACTTCACCCTCCTTTGCTCCGTAGCTACCAATTCAGGAGCAAATTCGGACAGTTTAGTGAATTATGTTTCATATTCGGCCATATTTAAGGTTCCCTAGCGTAATCTAATAAAATCATCTTCTCTCTTCGGTTGGACCACAGGTGGAAAGTATTTCTCATTAAATTCTCTTATAACATTTAACCAAGTCCATGCCGTCTGTTGTCTTTTTCATTTTGCCCTAATAACATTCCACCACGCCCTGGCCGGTCCCTCAAACTGAAAAATGGTAAATGCCACTTGTCTTTCCTCCGTAGAATTCAAGGTGGTAAAAATATAACCATAACCTCCAACCAATATTCAGCCATCTCTGGATCAAGCCCTCCAAAAAATTTAGGAGGAACAAACTTTTGAAAATGCTCTAGAGCCCCGTCCTCTCCGTTTTTAGGGTTCCGAGGCTGATTCACTGGAGTTTAGCCTTGTTGCTCTACCAATTGCGCTAAGATATTAGCCATTTGTTGTATTGCCACTGCTACTTGATCCCCTATTTCGGCCCTTGGTTCCTGTTGCTGGTCTGCCACCGCGTCTCTTGTTTCTCTTAATTCTTGTACTTGCCTACCTCCACGTGCACGGCTAGCCTTATGTCCTTGACTAACTCCTCATCCTTGACTTTGTCTACCTACCATTCCTTTCTCTCTCTTTTTTTTCAAAAGGTTATATAGCACATAAACAAAATAAATCAACTATAACAGAAAAAGAAAGACATTTTTAAATCATACAGTCAAAGAGATGGAAATGCACTTAGTATATTTATAACATTCCAAGTTCATTCATCCGATTACAAAGATACTATATATATCAACTTAATCAAAACCAAGTGCGTAAAACAAAGTAGATACTATACACATTAGCATTGATACGTCACTAGCAGCATACATACAGTGATAGAACAAGAAATGGCTTGTTATCCCAGTTACCTATACCCACGTCCTGCATTCTCGAGTCTCCAATTTAGGTCATTATCGAACCAACTGATTTTACCTCTCCCTGGGATGCAAGTTGCCCTACTTTAGGCTCAAGATTAAGTTCGTTAGGGCTTCCATACCCTTGAACTCTCTTAGCTACGTCCACTTGTACTAACTCATCCACAAGCATCTCAAATTAGTCAAAGTACAAAACTTTTTAATTGTAGGTACAAATTCAAATACATCATTAGTAATGCCAATCCAAGAAAATAACATATTCTTTCGATCCAGAAACAATTAATATAAGCATGACCTAATCGCATCTTTCACATTGACCTCAATTTCATTCGTAACCATCATAAAAGTATCAACTCTTTGGTACGCGAGTATAAGAATCCAAAAATAGGATAATTCACAACTCGAGCCGGCCGGTCCCAAGAGTAAATCATCTATATTAGAGATCCCTACCTGACATACATATCTATCTTCTCCAAATATCATGATATGGGTTTTACGCCTATAATATTCATGATTCACAAGTTTTGCTCTAGAAGAGTATTTAATCCTTTACTTATTCACATATTAGGGACCATAATACCACTTGGCCCAATCTTACCACGCGCAGAGACCACGCAAAGTGGCTCTAATACCACATGTGACGACTTCACCTCTTCTTAGGATGAACCCAAGGGTTTGGTGGACCGTCTGCCCAACTCTCGTTGGGACTCACTCACTAGAAATCTCGAAAATGGTAAGGTTCTCAAATCAACCATAATTCAACTTCATATACAAGCCAAAAGTGAAACGTAACTTTACATTGCCAAATATCGCAAATGTGTTAAATCCATAAAAGTACAAGTACAAGGAATTTATGCACACTAGATCACGCATAGTTGCTCTAGACCTCCACTTCTTGTAAGGAAAACAAAAACAAAAGGAATGAATTAAAAAATCTAGTGAGGTTCCTAAGCAAGCAATCAGGTAGGGAAACCATGGAAACATTACATTTAACAATTTGCATACTTTGCACAGTCATATCCAGTCATTCAGGTAATAAACATTCAATCATTGGAAGGATACGTCCTCTCTTAGAGCTATTCATTCAAGTCATTCATTCGTTCATTCGCCAACCATTTTCCTTATTTCTGTCACCAACCGCTCGATTGAGTCCACTTCTAAGTCGAGTTGACTGGCAGCGAAGGGCCAGGGTTCAGTTTAGCCAAAAGGCTTACATTCATACACAAGTAGCATTCAGTCGTTGAAAATTCATTTTTGCTTAGGTTGGTGCGATAAAGTACACACTCGCCCATCGAATGTCCTTTTCACAATCATTGAAAAGTATTTAACATTCCAGCAACATTCATAACATTTCACATAGTCATTTAAAGCATATACATGCAAGGAACACTCACCTTCTAAAGTAGAGCAAAGCTAAACGTTTGACTCCGGGTTGTGCTCGTTTCCACCGTTAACCCCTAAAAGTAACCAAGAAAAGATGTCATGGTCCGATCATTCAAAACTTAGGTTAATAAGGTGCTTACTTTAGCCTTAATCATGAGCTATACGCCTATCTAAAATCGGCCCCTCAAAACACAAAACTTAAAGACAAACTTGAAAGCCAATCGAAGAATCTCCAAGTGCATTCTAGGGCTATGAAGTACACTTGTTTTAGGCCACAAAACCATCCAAAATTGCACCAATTAAAGTTTAAGACCTAGAAAAGTTTTCTCAAAATTTTCCAAGTTCCACTCAATTCATTTGACAAAATTTTTCAGCTTTGGCGACATTCTTTGGAAAAGTATAACTTGAGTTCCGTAGGTCAAAAAATCACAAAATTTACACCATTAGAAAATAGACTTGAAGTACTAATAGACTTTAGAAGACACTTTCATGAAATTGAACTCATAGATTAGTCAAATTTTCAGTTCAAAATCACTATTGTCTCATGTGCAAAACAGAACAGTCATGGTTTTTCAAGAAACTTTGTAAATTTGCTGGTATTTATAAGAGTTGAACCAACCCTGATTTTTACCCTGTTAAAAGAGCTATGAGTTTAGTTTCAAATGCAACAAAGAAAACTCAATTTGGATTTTTCTACACTAAGATATAACAGATTTTCCAAGACTACTCAAAGTCCCCTACGGGAAAAATGTCAGTAGCACTTCCCTTTATTTTCCCTAATTTCCAGCCATTTTCAAGGCGTCATTCTCACCACAAAATAGCTTCAAATCAACCACGTAATACCAAGCCACTAACTTACTAAATTAAGCATATATATATATATATATATATATATATATATATATAGCATATAACCATCACATACTCAAGTTGGAAAATTAAACCCTAGGATGGAATTTCACATCTGAAGTCGGGAAATCCTATTTTGAAGCTAAAATTTAGTACCAAAGCTACAAACTTTCATTTCCAAATCAAAGTTAAAAACTCCCAATTCATGGCAGGAAAATATAAATAAAAACTGAAAATTTCCAACAACATCACAAATCCATGAAACCAGCCACAAAACTTCCATATTCAAGTCATATGCCCAATAAATTGCAAGAATAGAAAGAGAAGCAAGTTCCTTAACTTCATACCTTCAAACCTCCAACAAAAAATACAAAACTAGGGTTTTCTTCCTCAAGTAGCTCCACCAAAAGCTTCCCTCCAAGCTCAACTCAAGAGTAATCAGTGTGGTTTAGGGTTGTGTTTGGATTTTTCACAAATCAAGGAAGGAAATCAAGATGGAATTTGGAAGTGTTTTCTCACTCAATTTGTGCCATAAGGAAGGAGAAATGATGGAAATTTTTGGTCAATTGCAAGATAAAGACTAAAGGAAGTCTTAGTCAAAGAAAGCTTCCTACGTTGACACTTGTCGTCTCTTGATTCCATTCCTATCTTTTTGTCTTTCTTAGCCTCTAATTGCTAGTTTATGCTCCTCGAATATACTTTTAACACTTCTAATCGCATACTCCCTCTAGTACTACACTTGCTCTCATTCACCAAATATAACACACACATCTCACCAATCGGTCAAATTACCATAATACTTTACGAAACTTAACATGCATCAAAATTATAAAAAGGAAAACAGAAAATCTTAACTTAACCTTTAAAATCACTATCAAATTAAGGATAGCAAATAAGCAAGTAAAATAAAATTAAAGGAAATATAAATTAGTTTTTTTCAAAAACAAGAGAAAATTTAAAGTAATTTTCCTGTTCTCACAACTCCTGTCATGCAGAAGCTTTGTGCATGCAGTTCATTCTTTTTCTCAACTTTCTATGCAAATTGTTTTGTTTCTGATGGTAACATATGTATTCCCATTAAACGGGCTATTACACTTGGTGCATTATGTTTGGTGTTCTGTTTTCTGTATATTTCTTCACTAATCAGCTTTTTCATTTTGCTTTTGTCATCTTGTTTGATTTATTTTTTTGCCGATAAAACTATATAGAAAGGATATATTTAGGCTACATTGAATGTTTTTTTTTTTAAATTTTTGGTTAGTTGTTGGTTTCAGATGGCTGGACCCAAGACGAGAGCCCAAGCACGGCAAAAGCAACCATTACCATCTTCAAATCAGCAACAGGTCTCTTCTGTAAGTACTAGCTCAAATGGCACTTCTACCTTTGTGACGCCAACATTTTCACCACAAAATGTTACTGCTGGTTCAAACAATGTGCACCCTCAAACTTTAGATTTTTTGCATCAGATGCAAATGAGATTGTGCGATCTGATGATGGTCAAAATGGTAGTAGTGGTACCAACTTCCTTTCTGACATTTCTAGTTCTTTTATTTTGTTTCAGCTATAATAGCTATTAGAGAGACTGTAACAATACTAACTTATTCTTGAATTTTGTTTAACCATAGCTATGCCATTGCCAAAAAGAAGAGGCCATACTAGAAACATTACATTGGCCCGAAAAAGAGAGGATAAGGAGAGTCTAACCACTGAAGTTGATCCTTCCATTCGGTGCATAGTAGGAAAGGACTCTCAATACTTCATTAGTGAGAGTGGTTGTGTTGTTAGAAAGTTTAGAAGGTTTAATGTTGACAAATGGTCACATCTGCAGGCTGAAGATAGAGAGAACATATACAAGATGGTTGTTGTACTTGTATTCTTTTGCTTATATCACTACTAGAACAAATCGTTTGGTCTTTATACTCAAGCAACATTCTTACATACTTTTATTTAAATTTTCCGATACTTGTATTTGTCTTGTGGGATGACTTCCAATTTGAGAATAACATCACCTCAAAAATTGTTGTAAATGGATACTTGAACATCTTGTACCGGAATCACCGATATTGGTTGCACAAGTATTTTCTAACTTTTGGGACAAAGGAGGAAGCAATTCAACATATTCCTGAAGATGTATCAATTGAGAATTGAAAATGGATGTGCAGCTACTTTAGAAGTGAAGAATTCAAGGTATAGTTACATACTTGAATTAGTTTTACCTAAATATAAAATTTATTTCAAATATTTAGTATTAACTTGATTGTTTAAATATTATAGAAAATCAGCGACCATAACAAAGTAAATCGTTCGAAGAATGAAACTCATACTACTGTGGGAACAAAGTCACTTGCAAGAGTTATTGAAGAAAAGGTAATCAATTCTGTTGTTTGGAAATTCCATTATGTTTTTTTGTCCTTCTACATTCTCACACATAAGCCAAACTGATTATTTTAATAGAAAAGGAAGGAGGGAGTGGAGCTTTCAGAGATAGAAGTGTTTGAAATCAGTTGTACATCAAAGAAGACAGGAGGGTTGATAAATGATCTAGCGAGAGAGACTTTGGTGCGAGATTTCATTCTATTTTTATGCATTTACAACTCCTTTGTGACATGCCTTTTAACACCAAAGCTATAATATCTTGTTAGGCAACAATGAAAGAGATGGAAGCTAAAACTTCAATGAGTAGTAAGGAAATTTATCAGCATCAACTTAGATACATACCTGGATAGCTTCGTAGCCGTAGCACAACCAAGAGGCAAGCAATTGAGCTTCACCACTTGAGGAGTGAAATTGAAAAGCATCGAAGAAGGGCAGATGCGGTAGAGAAATGAGCTACACAAGTTGCAGAGGAATTCAATGCCCAAAAAGAGCTAATTTAGAGCATGCTAGAGTAGCAACTTGAAACTAAGGGGCTGTACGAGGAGTTGGTTGCCCAAATGAAAGACTTGCGCAAATGACAGACTTCAAAAAAGGTGAGATAAATTCTTTGCTTTTATTTTGGTTGAAACTCTATTTTTGACTGATTTTTTTTTTTACTTATTAAGTTCACAGTAGTTGGAGTCTTGTTTTGTATGACTATTCATTCAAATTCAGTAGTGTAAGGTTGTCATACCATATTTTCTCATTAAAGTATACTCTAATGCATTTAATAGTTTATTTTCAATGCAGTCCAGCTTCATATTGATCATGAGGAGGCTGTTGGATATGATGATAGAAATGGTTGAAATCTGACATTGGTGCTGCAATCTATGCTTTAGTTTAGAAATCTGGTACTCAATCTTTTGGGAAGGATATGTATTGGTCATTACTACTTGAACTGCTTATGTGGGATTTGGGACCCAACATTTGTGGTTCACTTTTGTTTTGATTAATTTACAGATGTGTTATGGCCATATATGAATTTGTTGTTTTATTCTACGTTGATTTTGCCTTTTGTCAAATTGAATGTTCTGCCATAATTGTTGAAAATGCCATGGCAATACTATATTTGTAATGGCCAATTTCAACTCTTCAAGACAACTCCAAAGGTTATCACTAACATGCAAGTTCAATAAGCCTTTTATCAAGTGAAGGTTGTCACTAACATGCAAGTTCACTAAACCTTTTGTCAAATTGAATGTTCTGCTATATAATTGTCGGAAATGCCATAATGCTATATTTGTAATGAACAATTGCAGCTCTTCAAAACAAAGTTCACTAACATACAAGTTCACTAAGTAACGACTATTCTTGCCACTGAATATTAGGACTGATATTGACAAGTTCAAGTCATCATTGTAGATTTCAAATTTGTGACGACTTTTGCTACATTTATAACAAAAAAAATATGTGAAATAATGACAAGAAAATTCATCACAAAATGATAACCGCTACTGATGACTTCATCTTCGTCATCAAATAACAAGATTTAGTGACAATTTTCAAAGGTTTGTCACACAGGCTCATTTGTGATATAGAATTAGTGATAACCATGTGACAATGGAAAAAGTTGTCACTATACTTGTATAATGACAACTTTTTGATTTTTAGTGGTGACTTTTTGTTGTCACAAAAGGCCAAATTTCTTGTAGTGAATCTACGAAATAATGCAATATTTGACAAATATAAAGGAAAATATTCACAAATTTAATAGGGATTATGCATCTTATCAGACAGAACCATACAAAGCTTCAAGAGGCAATACTAATATTTTATTTTTATGACCCTCGGCTCTCTCAATTACAATTAGAAGCAGACTAGTAATACATATATATTGACCACTAAGTTTCCAAATTGCTCAAGGACTTGTCTGCACCGTGTATAAAATCAAAGACAACAGAATTGGACATCAACCAAGCTAATTAGACTTGAACTCAGACCAATCAAAGACAGACTCAGACTATACTAATTTCCAATCAATTAAACATAATTAAGAAACTTACAAATAATAATCTTGATTTAACTCCTTCAAGTCCTATGAGGTTGATAACTAAACCTACCCCAAGCTTGTTAAAACTTGGAAAAGATTGAATTGAATGGTAATGTAGGAGAGATTGTAAGTAAGAGGTCCTGGGTTTCAAACCTCTCAATTAAAAAAAAATATGTAAAACGTGAGATAATTGCTTCTAAAGTGCTAAAAAATGGAATGATACAAAGAAGGTTAACATGACCCCCGTGCGAGAATGACACGCACAAATCGATCATTTAGTGGGGGTTCAGATCTCAGGTCATAATTTATCATAGCACGAAGAAAATTACTTGAAAATACAGACGAACTGATTAACACCTTTAATAGTCATTTTGTGGTGTTCAGATCTATGGTCATAATTTATCATTGCATGAAGAAAATGTTGAATTCAAAGCCAACATTTGAATTCAAATCCAACATTATTGACTATCTCAAGCCAATATTGTTGATTTTTGGCAAAATTTACAAAACCCACATCGGGTAACTTAGCATTTGAGAGGTTGCTTGAAAGCTAATCCCAATTGATATGTACCAAAAAGAAAAAGAAAACAAAAGAATTACACCAAAAAGGATTTTGTAATTCTTTTGTAAGTCTTTCTTCTTTCAAAATTTATAAAAGCGGGCTGCTTGAGTGGTGCTCGGAGAGTAGGCAAAATTGGCCGAACTCCGTTATCAATTTTTCGGGTGCGTTCTTTCCTTATCTCTTTTATTTGTTCCGCATTTATTTATTAGTTTCTTTTCTGTTGTAGTATAGTATTCAATATATTTGTCTATATTTGTCGGGTTTATTTGTAGTGTTTTATTCGATTCATTTGAGTGTATTTTTCCTATTCGTGTGTACGTATTATTTATGTATACACGGGTATAGTTGTGATAATACACCGTGCACGTAAATTCTGTCTAGGAGACTGGATTTTAAGTGGGACCGCTTGTGACCCCTCCAGCCTTTCTTGGGAATTTACTTGGAATGGTAATTCTGTTTAAGGAGATTGTTTTAACAATCTTTTCTGGAATTACTGAATCGGTTTAATCACTAGTTGAATAGTTGAGTGGTATCAAAGCCGAATGTTCGTCTTTTGGCTTGTTTGTAGTTTGTTATATTGAATACTATCATTTGAGTCTGTAATGGCATCTGACAATTCCACGTCAAGAATTATATCTGGGGCATCGGCTTCCTCGTCCACATGGTCGAGGATTCTAATGTCAAGTTTGAAGGTGGCGGTGGACACATTTGACGGTACTGGCCATTTCGGCATGTGGCAAGGCGAAGTCATGGACTCCCTTTTCCAACAGGGTCTTGACATTGCCATTGAAGAAAAGAAACCAGATGACATAGAAGAGAAGGAGTGGAGTACCATAAATCGGTTGGCATGCGGAACTATTCGATCATGTTTGTCCAAAGAGCAAAAATATGCTTTCAAGAATGAGACTTCTGCATGGAAATTGTGGAAGGCATTGGAGGGGAAATTTCTGAAGAAGAGTGGTCAGAATAAACTCCTAATGAAGAAAAGATTGTTCCGTTTCGATTACCAACCAAGTACTACTATGAATGAACACATCACTATGTTTAATCAATTAGTAGCATACCTGTTTAATTTAGATGTAAATTTTGAAGATGAAGATTTGGCTTTGATGTTGTTATCATCCCTTCCTGATGAATTTGAACATTTAGAAACTACGTTATTTCATGGGAAGGAAAATGTGTCTTTAGATGCTGTATGTTCTGCTTTATATAGTCGTGAATTGAGAAAGAAGGATAAAATGAAAAAGAAAGTAGCTGCAGCAGATGAAACGTTAGTGGCAAGAGGTCGTCAACAAAGCCAATCAAAGGGGAGAAGAGGAAGGTCTAAATCGAAAAGCAGAGTTGCCAAAGATGAGTGTGCTTTCTGTTGTGAGAAAGGGCATTGGAAGAAAGACTGTCCAAAGTTGAAGAAAAAAGGGAAAGCTCCGCAAGACGTAAATATTGCAGAATGCAAAAGTGATGCGAAATCAGATTTCTCTTTGGCTGTATCACCTTTAACATCCCATTCAGATGAATGGATTTTGGATTCAGCTTGTACCTACCATATGTCTCCCATGTGGGAGTGGTTCTTTGAATTTGAAGAACTTGATGGTGGAGTTGTGTACATGGGAAATGACAATCCATGTAAAACAGTTGGGATAGGTTCAATCAAGCTGCGTAATCATGATGGTTCCACTAGAATCTTGAAGGATGTTCGGTACGTACCGAATTTGACGAGGAATCTCATCTCCTTGGGACTCTTGGAGTCAAAAGGCCTGGAAGTGAAGATGCGAGATGGAATTCTTAAAGTAACTTCGGGAGCACTTGTGATGTTGAATGGTGTGAGGAAGAATAATCTGTATTACTACCAAGGTAGTACAGTTGTTGGGACAGCAGCAGCAGCAACATCTTCCAGTAGTAAGAAAGATGCAGAGGCAACAAAGTTGTGGCACATGCGATTGGGACATGCTGGTAAAAAATCTTTGTAAAATCTTGCCAAACAAGGATTATTGAAAGGTACGAAAGTTTGCAAATTAGAATTTTGTGAGCATTGTATTCTGGAAAAACAAAGAAAAGTGAAATTTGACACTGGTATCCATAATACCAAGGGTATTTTGGATTATGTGCACTCAGATGTGTGGGGACCTGCCAAGACTCCATCCCTTGGTGGCAGGTATTACTTGTCACTTTTATTGATGATTTTTCCAGAAGAGTTTGGGTGTTTATTATGAAGAGCAAGGATGAGGTGCTAGAGATTTTCCTTAAATGGAAAGCTCAGGTTGAAAACCAGACGGGAAGAAAGATCAAGATTCTCCGAACAGACAACGGTGGAGAATACAAGAGTGATCCCTTCCAGAAGATATGCCAAGAATGTGGCATAGTTCGGTACGTCACAGTTAGAAAAACACCGCAACAGAATGGGGTGTCAGAGAGTATGAACAAGACACTAGTGGAGAAAGTACGTTGCATGCTGTCTAATACTGGGTTAGGCAGAAAGTTTTAGGCTGAGGCTGTGACATACGCTCAACATCTCGTTAATCGCTTGCCATCATCTGCAATCGGTGGCAAGACTCCATTAGAGGTATGGTCTGGAAAACTTGCAACAGATTATGATTCTTTGCGTATTTTTGGTTCTACTGCATATTATCATGTAAATGAATCAAAATTAGATCCACGTGCAAAGAAGGCTCTCTTTATGGGTTTTAGTGCTGGAGTTAAGGGATACCGGTTGTGGTGTCTAGAAGCAAAGAAAACCATTATCAGCAGGGATGTTACCTTTGATGAATCTGCCATGCTGAATAAGGTAACACAAGATGGAACCAGTGGTACTCCTCAACAGGTGGAGTGTACGCCGAAGTAGGTGGAGTTTGAGCAAATAATGGTGAGTCCAACAAACAGCACCTTCAGTGACTCTCCCATGACAGAAGAAGAGTCAAATGAAGAAGAGATTTCAATCCAAGAACCTCAACAGCAGCAAGAGTCAATTGCCGTCAATAGGGCAAGACGAGAAATTCATAAACCTGCTCGTTTTGTTGACATGGTGGCTTATGCACTTCCAGTTATTGATGATGTTCCATCCACATTTTCTGAAACAGTTCAAAGTACAGAAAATGATAGATGGAAAGATGCTATGAAAGAAGAGATGCAATCTCTTCAGAAGAACAAGACGTGGAAGTTGATACAACTACCGAAGGGCAAGAAGGCAATTGGATGCAAATGGATATTTGCAAAGAAAGAAGGATTTCCTGACAAGATGGATGTTCGTTACAAGGCAAGATTGGTGGCTAAAGGCTACGCTCAGAAGGAGGGAGTTGATTATAATGAGGTATTTTCTCCAATTGTTAAACATTACTCTATTAGAATTTTGTTGGCCTTGATAGCGCAGTTGAATTTGGAGCTAACTCAACTTGATGTGAAAACTGCGTTCCTTCACGGTGACTTGAAGGAGGAAATCTATATGTCTCAACCAGATGGATTTAAAGTTGCTGGTAAAGAAAATTGGGTTTGTAAACTGAGCAAATCGTTGTACGGATTGAAACAATCACCGAGACAATGGTACAAACGATTTGACCAGTTCATGATGAGTCAGAAGTACACAAGAAGCAAATACGATCACTGTGTGTATTTGCGCAAGCTACGAGATGATTCCTATATCTACTTACTCTTATACGTTGATGATATGCTGATAGCATCAAAGAGCCAAGATGAAATTGACAAATTGAAGGCTCAGTTGAGTAAAGAGTTTGAGATGAAGGATTTGGGAGAAGTCAAGAAGATTCTCGGCATGGAGATAAGCAGGGATAGAACGAGAGGCAAGCTTTGTCTGACACAGAAACAGTATTTGAAAAAGGTACTACAACGTTTTGGCATGAATGAAGATTCAAAACCTGTAAGTACTCCGCTTGCTCCTCATTTGAAACTTAATAGCCTATTATCTCCAAAGACGGATGAAGAGCGAGTATACATGGCAAAAGTCCCATATGCTAATGCAATTGGTAGCTTAATGTATGCAATGGTGTGTACGAGACCCGACATTTCACAGGCAGTTAGTGTGGTAAGCAGGTTTATGCATGATCCGGGCAAGGGTCATTGGCAAGCTGTGAAATGGATTCTACAGTATATCCAAAATACCGTAGATGTTGGATTAGTATTTGAGCAGGATAAATCACTTGGTCAATGTGTAGTTGAATATTGTGATTCGGACTATGCAGGTGATTTGGATAAGGGACGTTCTACAACTGGCTACTTGTTCACATTTGCCAAGGCGCCAGTCAGTTGGAAGTCTACTTTGCAGTCAACGGTGGCTTTGTCAACAACGGAGGCAGAGTACATGGTGATTACAGAAGCTGTGAATGAGGCAATTTGGTTTCAAGGATTGTTTGAAGACTTGGGAGTTGGTCAAAAACACATTGACGTGTTTTGTGACAGTCAGAGTGCTATTCACTTAGCAAAGAACCAGGTCTTGTACGCAAGAACTAAGCACATTGATGTTCGCTATCACTTTGTGCGGGAAATTCTCGAAGAAGAGGAGATTTTTCTCCAGAAGATTCGAACTGCGGAGAATCTTGCAAATATGCGGACTAAAGTGGTTATAAGAGCCAAATTTGAACATTGTTTAAATTTGGTTAACATCCTGCATATTTGAGTTGGCGCCTGACGGCGCAAGTTTGGAAGCACCGCAAGGACCGTTTGGGTGAGAAGGGTTGTATTTTTTGTAGGACTAGAAATTATGCCAAGGTGAAGATTTGTTGAATTCAAAACCAACATTATTGACTATCTCAAGCCAATATTGTTGATTTTTGGCAAAATTTACAAAACCCACATCGGGTAACTTAGCATTTGAGAGGTTGCTTGAGAGCTATAAATTAGCTCTCAAGCCTCCCAATTGATATGTACCAAAAAGAAAAAGAAAACAAAAGAATTACACCAAAAAGGATTTTGTAATTCTTTTGTAAGTCTTTTTTCTCCCAAAATTTATAAAAGCGGGCTGCTTGAGTGGTGCTCGGAGAGTAGGCAAAATTGGCCGAACTCCGTTATCAATTTTTCGGGTGCGTTCTTTCCTTATCTCTTTTATTTGTTCCGCATTTATTTATTAGTTTCTTTTCTGTTGTAGTATAGTATTCAATATATTTGTCTATATTTGTCGGGTTTATTTGTAGTGTTTTATTCGATTCATTTTGGTGTATTTTTCCTATTCGTGTGTACGTATTATTTATGTATACACGGGTATAGTTGTGATAATACACCGTGCACGTAAATTCTGTCTAGGAGACTGGATTTTAAGTGGGACCGCTTGTGACCCCTCCAGCCTTTCCTGGAAATTTACTTGGAATGGTAATTCTGTCTAAGGAGATTGTTTTAACAATCTTTTCTGGGAATTACTAAATCGGTTTAATCACTAGTTGAATAGTTGAGTGGGAAATTACCCGGTTTACCCAACAGAAAAATACTTGAAAGAACAGACGCACTGATTGATAAGAAAATTTGAAAGGAAGACTACAGGGCACATGTCTTGAAAATTTCAGTATCTGTTGAATACTAGCCTTCAACTTAGGCTGGACTTGTACATAAAGGACATTTTTTTCAACAAAATACAGTGTATGATGGTAAAGAATAGGATAATAATGCTTGGATTATTTATCATACAATGACAGATGCACAAATACACAATCAATCATATCTGATCTGAACTTTGATTTACATCTTCACATCATTGTATGTATACTAAGAAAAAGAAAAATGTTAAATTACAAATTTCTCAGGGAATCTAAGATCCCTTCCTTGACATAATCAAGTAATGAGCATCTCTATGATTTGGACTAGATCTTCTTCCTTAGTTATCTTGTCGAAGAAAAAACTGTTTAGCAATCTCTTCTTCCAAAACCTCACCATTTTCCTCCAGGGGGGTAACCTAAACCACGGCTAATGGAACAGCTGCAGAACGATCAAAGCTGCTTCGACGGACTCTAGGGCGAGTAGGCTTCTTCTTTATTGCCCCACTCTCCATTTCTTTCACAGTTATTCCTTTGTTGAATGGAAGCTGACTTACTTTAGTAATAGTGCTCATCTGTGCCACTCCTCCTTCTCGGGTGGCTCCACCATTGACAAGTATTCTTGTAATCCCTGCATAATGCAGGGATTCAGCAATTTGCAAGGCTGTAACGCCCTTGTTGGTCCGGGCTTCAATGTCAGCTCCTTTCTTAACCAGCAACTCAATAACATCAACATGGCCTGATTCCACTGCACAGTGTAATGCTAAGTAGCCATCTTCATCTCTAGCATTGATGTCAATCCCATTATCAAGAAGAGTACGGATAGCATCTACTCTTCCCTTGAAAGCTGCTCGATGCAGGGCTGTCCAGCCATGTTGGTCACGGCCATTGATGATCGCTCCATTTTCCAAGAGCCTGTGGATTGTTCTAACTTCTCCTTTCCGGGCTGCAACACACAAACTGTCTCCTAATCGAAGTGCATCAAAAAGCCGAGCATGACCAAGCTCAGCTGCTACATCATACGCTGTTTTTCCAACCTTGTTTCTGATATCCTTATTTGCCCCTTTGTGCAGTAGCAGCTTGACCATTTGTTCATCACCTAAACCAGCAGCGATATGTAACGGTGTATCGCTGTCACTCCCATTACGTATATCTGCCCGTGCACCGCTAGCCAGGAGAAGCCTAGCACAGTCTCTTCGGCGTTGCTCAACAGCCATGTGTAAGGCTGAATTGCCATCTTTAGTTATAGAATCAACATTGGCTCCTTTGAGCAAAAGAAGCCTTAAGACCTCCAGATGTCCACCAACCGCGGCGAGATGAATTGGTCCCCATGTGGATGATGCTGACCGCTCCGTGCTCGCCCGATGAGCCAATAAGAGCTCAACAATGAGTGCTTCTCCTGATGCAGCAGCAGTTTCCAATGCGGTGGACCCTGACCGGCTTCGAGCTTCAATATCTGGATTAAACTCGAGAATTAATTGAACAAGCTCTGGCCGGCTTTGAGCAATAGCCAAATGGAGTAACGTTTGACCATCTGCATCAACAGAATCGGCTGCCCTCCATTTGGGGTCACTCTTTTCGAGAGCTTCTCGAATTTCATCCATTGAACCTCTGGAAACCAAGTGAGACAGAACCAATGAGCCAACAAACATGATTTTAAGTCCACTGTCAACGAACACCTGCTTCTTTTTTGTGGTGAACCAATCATTCGGCACAGAATCGAATGTCGATGAGGGATCTTTAACTGCTGCACCTGGCGCAACAACACTATGCAAGAGAAATGAATCATCTGAATAAGGGAGAGATTCAGGGAGACTTGAATTGGGAGGTGTATGATAAGTGATTTCCACTGAAAGAGTCATGAGAGGTGAAATGATCCCGGATTGAGGGCGAGCCGTATACCGAGTTTTGTTCATCGGTTGAAGCCTGAAGGCCACAGGCATGGTGTACATAACATTCCGCAAAGTGAGCACGCCATAGCATTTCTGTCCAGGTTCAATCCTAATTGTCAGTGTGTTTGATGGCTCCAAACTTATGAGCCTATCCATGGTGTTTTCTCTTCAAAAAATACTAATCCTTTGCTTGGTTTATCTCCTTTATTGCTCAACTTTTTCTACCATTGGCTGATCAAGGGATTGATTCACTCTATTTTCTAGACGGAGTTTTTTCAAGAGAGCAAAAACCCTTGGTAGAAAAATGTTAAGGACTGAAGGAGGAAGAGGAAGAACGGCTGGCGTAAATATAAGAGAGGAAGAAGTTAAAGGAATAAATGTGGCCGGCTCTTACAAGGCATCGCCACTTGGTGGTGTTAAAATCAAGACGACTTGTTCTATTAGGCATTTGCAAGTTACGAGTTATAACAAAGATTGAAAGATAAAGCAAATATTTACAATAGAGTTGCTTTAAATATTACTTATTTTACTCAATAAACTGGTCATCTTGTCGGGATAGGAAAATATTGTTTTGGTTGTTCTGTAGCAAAATAGACTTATGAGAGCTTCTTAGTTCCATTGTTTGAACTTTAGTGCATTAATGACAAAGGGATTGTTTATTCTTACTTCATTGGTCCTCGTTATGTGTACACGATCTAGTTTTGAGAAAAGGTGATTTCTCTTGTCAGTTTTCTATAATTATAAAAGGAGTAATTCCCAACTTAGTGCTTCATGCTATGCATTTTGTTTGCTCTCTAGAAGAATATCTTGTCCATTTTGTAGCATAAGAAATATATTTCTTTGGCTTAGTTTTGAAAGTTTTTCTTCATCTAGTTTTGGATTAATTAAGCCCAAGCACTAGCCAAACAAATGCACTGTATTCTTGGTAGAAAAAAGTTTGGTTAATTTTTATTCTGGTCAATATCATGGATTAGGCCAAGTATTCAGAAACAACAAGTCGCTTAAGTAATATTGTTAGGTTATAATTACCCGGTCCAAGACAGAATGCCCCATGAATTATAGGGGAATATTATAGGTTTTGGTGGATTGAATAAGACTTGGTTGGTTGGAAAACAAGTATAGCCATTTTTAGGTGGAAGTTGGTTTACTGTTGGGAGCAGAAACGTGCAGAATAGAATACTTGCCCACAAGAAACCTTCCCAAGTAAATTATTCGATTTTGTGAATGTTGAAATGCTTGAGAGGCATTCGTAATTAGAAGCCATTTACCTAATATCAATAATCTCTGGTTTTAGCCAGGATCAATCTGATTGTCGAAGAATGTCAAGTATGAGGGGGAAAATGTAGAAAGTAAAAAAAGAAAACCAAACGAATTTACACCACATTCAAAAACTTAATTATGGGTAGAAAATTGTGATTATCCAAGTTAAAAGGGACAAAGATTTTATCACAAATTTAAAAGGTACTGGAGTAATTAATGTCACAACAAGCATCAAATGCTCAGATTCTTTCTCATGCACTTACTGAAATACAATTTCAAAGCAAGAAACTAAATACAAAAATATAATTCATACAATTTCAGGATTCTTGAAATGAAATATACCCCTCATGTGGCACAGCCAGCAAGCGCACCTGGTCAAGTTACAATATTGAAATCTCTGTTAATAGGAACAAAGCATATGTCACTACTTAATTAACAAGCTTGAAATCTCTGTTAATGAGAACAAAGCATATGCCAATGAGAACAAAGCATATGCCACTACTTAATAAACAATCTTGAAATATCTTTCAACTCCAAATATATTTTGCCAATTCATTTTAACTTATAGTAAATCTTTGTTCCTTGGAAGCATTGGTTACATGTACATCTACCAATAATGAAGCCTATTATTGACGTATTCTATGTTAGAGGGTCCCAATAGTAGAATATACCAAGTGTTAAAGCGGTAAAGTTTGTTGCATAGAATTTGTCAAATTTCTGGCGTCTTGCAAGGTGGCAATGTACAACGGAGAGGCCAGCCAAAATTTATGGAGTAACAACAAATTTTCAATATGTGGCATTTGCAGTGAAATCAGAAATATCTTGAGATCTGATTCACATTGACCCTTCTATCTCTTATGCCTTGGGTTGGCATTATTAGTTTGTAATTAGATGGCCTTTGAAATTCTTGAGTTAGTAATTTAGTAGGAATCTTGTTAATTAGGATATCATTTTCCCTCGTAATGATAAAATTATTATAACCTATAATTTTCAATATCTATGAATATCTAAAATAAGCACCACAGTATTGCTAGTTCTCTATCTTAATAAAACTTAATGACTTTTTCTCTGTAGAAAACATGGAATGTAATGGCACATAATACTGTCACAGCAAAAATTTTAATGCCATAGTAATTTTAGTTTTAACGGTCAAAATCACCCGTTTAGTCAACTATCATGATCTTGGTTAAAATTGACCAAGAATTTTGTGGAAAATCTGGTTGTGGTATCACTTAGGGCTGCAAACGAGTCGAGTCGAGTCGAGCTTTGAACTAATCGAGCCGAGCCTTGACTAAATTTTACCAAACTCGAGTTCGAGCTCGAGCTCGACGAGCCGGCAATTTTCGAGCTCGAGCTCGACTCGAATCAAGTCGAGCCGAGCTCGAGCTTGAGTTCGAGCTCGGAAAAAAATAAAAAATAAAAATTTTATTTTTAAAAAAATAAATAAAATA
Organism: Coffea arabica; assembly: GCF_036785885.1. NCBI lineage: Eukaryota > Viridiplantae > Streptophyta > Magnoliopsida > Gentianales > Rubiaceae > Coffea > Coffea arabica. The sequence goes on along the minus strand of NC_092320.1, from coordinate 53,187,421 downwards.
ATATTTTTTCTGAATAAATAATAAATATATTAAGGATATATACGTAATTTTACTATAAAAATAAAAAATAAAAAAAATATATATAATATACGTAATTTTATTATTAAATAAAAATAAAATATATATATACTCAAGTTCGCGAGTCGGCTCGCGAGCTAACGAGCTAATATTCTTAGCTCGAGTTCGAGCTCGAGTTTGATTCGAGCCGGCTCGAGCTCGACTCGAGCCGCTCGCGAGCGGCTCGATTCGTTTGCAGGCCTAGGTATTACCAGCCTAAAGTAAGGGCTTGGACCACCCAAATGTTACTGATCTATGTATGCATTGACTTATTCATAATCACAAACTCTCAAAACTTGTGGGTTTAGTATAACTTCAACTCAATATTCATCCCATAAAGCAAGGTTAAACTTCACATTGGACGCTTAAACTATAATTACACTCCAACTTTAGTCCTGAAACCTCAATTTTGAACAATTTACTCCCTAAAATATGAAATCCATCCTATGACATTCTTAAAACTAATGGAGTAGTAAAGTTAAAGTGGTACATATATATATATATATATATATATATATATATATATATATATAGACACACACATTCTAGGTAGTAAAGTGTCCAATATTGAAATTTAATGACTAAAGCTGGATAAATTTCATAATTTAGAGGAAAATTAAAGTTTAAGAATTAAAACTAAATGGATTTCATACTTTAGGAAGTAAAGTGCCCAAAATCGAAATCTAAAGACTAGAATTGAAGTGTGTCTATAACTAAGGATTTAAGTGAAATTTAGCTCACAAAATGTGTGCTAGTAGTCATCTAATAATCTATAAGTTGCTAGGTTCCACAATTGTGGATCATATGGAATGTAATAAAGAAAATATTACGATGGAAGGTAATAAAGAAAAAATTGCTTACTATCAAACATGTCAACATTCTGCAGTGGTAGAAAAGAAGCAATGTAAAATTTCGTGTGCTTAGATATCTTAAGATAAGAGGACGGGTAGCTCAGATGTTTAAACTTATCCTTCTCCAAGTATGATTTTAGTGTTGTTATTCCTGTATCTCATGCCTGTTATGTGACAAAACCTGTAGAAGTATGTACACTCTGCTGTCAACACTAAATGCCCCCCCCCCCCAAAAAAAACAAAAAAAAAAAAACCACAAAAACAACAAAACAAAAAAAAAGGTAAATGGATCAACATTTGACTGTGTGCTTATCTAGCAATCATCATGATAACAAATTCAATAAATGCACAAATAAAATCTGACCAGCTTTATTTAGGCATCCACGAGGAATAACAAGAAAAAGAAATAAAATCTTATATGAGTTCTGATATCCATGATTGTGAAAAGTTCTTATAAAAGAAAAGAAAAAGGAATGTTAAAATGTGAACAGATTGACAGTACTATGCTTAATCTATGTTAAAACAGATGCAGCGGAATGGAAGAACAAACAAAAACAAGCAAGAACAAATTTGGGGGAAATCAGATTTTTATTAGGGTTCGGAATGTATCAGATATTTTTGTACAGAACGGACATAAGGTATATATATACAACCAAATAACCAAAAACGGATTGGACCATTAGGCCCAAAAACCGAGACCCAAACTAAAACGGATACGATATCTAATATATACCGTAACCCCCGAACAGCTCAGCGGAAGTCGAAGATTTGATTCAACAATCTATTAAACCATCGTTGACATAAAATTTTCTCAGTTTGAGTCACTAGTGGATAAGTAAATTTTCACTGTTGATCCTCTTATTATAAAATAGAAAAAAGAAAATATGAAACTTCTCCAATCATGATAAGAATTAGACCATTATCTATTTAAGTACTGGAATAACCATATAGTAACAAAAAATTCGACAATGCTCAAAGCTTGAATATTTACCAGTGTAAAACATCTCTAGTGCTTTAACTTGTAAAGGTGGAGATTGTGATACTTTAAACAATTCTAGTTAATTAATGAGGTTGTTAATTGAATAATCTTCGATGATCTTGAACATTTACCTCTTCATATGTCTTAAGGTCGATATCAGTTAGCAATTACATATTGTTGCTTCCGGGAAAAAATATGTATCAAATTCTAAAGGAAGAAGGAATATATATATATATATATACATATTTAAACACCCACACACACATATGTATGGACACATGCACATTTGAATAGTACCTTCAGTCGTAAATTGGAAAGACAAATAATGTGTTAGGATTTAAACACGGAACAAACAACTATTGAGATATTGAGTACATAACAATTTAATGACAAACAAGTCACAAGTATGAAAAATAAATGACACACAATATTTAACGTGGTTCTACTCCACCATTGAGGCTACGTCCATGGAGAGAAATCCATTCTTTATTATGAGAGGAAAACCATATACAAAAATACAACTTGAACCCAAATCCAACCCTTGTATATCATCTTTCATCTCCCAAGAACCCTCTCCCACCACCCATGTATAAGGTTACATGTCATCTCTTATATACCCTTTGTGTGTCTCTTGTGTAGTGTGCCAGCCCACATATTTATAGATAATATTATTTGGCTAAAAACCCAAATAACAACTGGAAATCAATTCTAATTTCTAGACTCGTACAAAATAGGAAATAACTTCTAATCCTAAATAATATAAGAAATTCCTTGGCTACTATTTCAAGTAACTAAAACCAATTAAAAAACTAGTTACTTTCACACAAAATAAGAAACCTGTCTAAAAGAAATTAAACCAATTTCCTAACAAATCTCCACCTTGGCAAAAATTTCTTTGAGCAACCATTTGCCTTCAACTACCAATTCGGAAACTAGTTACTTTCACACAAAATAAGAAACCTGTCTAAAAGAAATTAATCAATTTCTTAACAAATCTCCACCTTGGCGAAAATTTCTTTTAGCAACCATTTGCCTTCAACTACCAAATAATCTAATACCGAAACTACACACCCTAATCAATACAGTCCTGACACCAAATTGATTCAATCGACAAATGAACATGTGTAGTTATCCTGAGTCCAACCTCCAGTTAACTCGTGAGAAGGTACCTCAATTCACCATCTTCCTTTGCAGGATTTCTTCTCACCACCATTTACAAGTCGAGATCCCCTTCTGTGGGTCTAACCCTAATCATTGAGACAACCAAGTAATAAAATCACCACACTTCTTCCCATTCTCAGGGCTATCTTGCCATGTGTAATTTTCAAGACTCTACCTAAAACGAAAAACTCGTAACTGTCAGATTCTTCTAGCGCATAAAAATTAAATCTCTTTGTTTCTTTGGGATACGTGCCACACCACCCAAAAAATATAACCGAAATTTAAAATCCATCAGGATGAAGTATCAACTGTTGGAGGTATGAGAAAGTCTCCATCGATTCACGTCCAAAATTAACATTGGACTTCACCTTTTTCTTGACGCTTGAATCACCTGTCTAAATTCACCGTCAAGTATTTCCATACTTTTTGACTTTCCATCTTTCACCTTCAATGTTTCGTACCAAACTCTTGAAACAAGGATACCCCCATTAAATTGTTCAATTCGTAAAAGCCATCAACCCACTTGATCTCAATAGTTAGCCAGGATCCAACTATGAACAGCCAAACACTTGATCCAACCGTTTAGTTTGTTGGGATCCAAGTACTTGTGAGTAGTCCAATCTTGCAACCAAGCTCTGATACCACTTGTTAGGATCCAAACGCGGAACAAACAACTATTGAGATATCAAGTATACAACAATTTAATGACAAACAAGTCACGACCATGAAAAATAAATGACATATAATATTTAACGTGGTTCGACTCCACTATTGAGCCTATGCCCAAGGAGAGAAATCCGTTCTTTATTATGAAAGGAAAACCCTATACAAGAATTCAACTTGAACCCAAATTCAACCCTTGTTTACCATCTTTCATCTCCCAAGAACTCTCTCTTATCACTCATGTATAAGGCTACATGTCACCTCTTGTATGCCCCTTGTGTGTCTCTTGTGTAGTATGCTAACCCACCTATTTATAGGTAACATTATTTGGTCAAAAATCCAAATAACAATATGAAACTAATTATAATTCCTAGACTCGTACAGAATAGAAAATAACTTCTAATTCTAAACAAAATAGGAAATTCCTTGGCTACTACTTTAAGTAACTAAAATCAATTAGGAAATTAGTTACTTTCACACAAAATAAGAAGCCTGTCTAAAAGAAATTAAGCCAATTTCCAAACATAATGTTTATATTATTATGAAACAACTAAAAGAGATGAATGCCCATCCAGTTCCTTTAAAATATGAAACAACAAAAGAATTGATGTGGTTGCCGTTATAGTTCCCCTATATTTATGTACCATTAATATTGTTTTACAGATAAGTAGAGGTCATCCAACTTCCCTTGTAACTTTTTGAGCATTTGACTAAATAAAATTGTAATTCCCTCTATTTTTGTCTACTTTGCTCCACTCTACTCTCATCTACTTTATGTTATTTCATTAATATGAGTTTTACAATACATTATGAGTACGACACTCTACCATTGGAGCAATCAAGTAGAAGTCCATATCTTCGATAAATTATTGGACATGCGTTTATAATTTTGGGTGAACTTTTGAGATAACATTTTTCCTTTCAATTCATTTCACTTTTATTATGGCTAATTTTACCAAGTAGGCATTTATACCTCTTGACATTTTAAAAAAAACTACTTATCATAGATACTAGATGTTGAAATACATCTTGTTGCAATAGGTCTTGAAGACACCATAATCAAAATTATGCCAAAATTATGATTTTCCTTCGTCATCATTTAGATGAAGGACTGCAAAATGATTTTCCTTCATCATTATTTGGATGAAGGATTGAAAACTAAATATTTAACTGTGAAAGATTCACTTGTCCTATGAAATAGTTTGAAAAAGAGATTTGACCACTCCAAGATGGTTGTACATACAAAAACCCAGTATGATTGGCATTACCTATGACTACAAGATTTTAAATCTGTTAATGAATATAACTCAACCACATCCAGAATTACTTCTCAATTAAGGTTGTATGGTAAAAATATAACTGATAAGAATATGTTAGAAAAAATTTTCTCTATTTTTTTATGTTTTGAATATGCTCCTACAGTAACGACATCAAGAAAAGAGATTTAAAAATATTACGAATTCATTGCATGTCTTCTCTTGGTTGAACAAACTAATGAATTATTGTCGAAAAATCATGAGTCCCGACCAACTGGTGCTAGCCCATTTCATGAGGTGAATACGACTCAATCTCAAAATTTTGGTCATGATTGAGAATGTGACCGTGGTCATAGTTGCAATCGTGATAGATGTTTGCCTTATAATCATAATAATCATAACTATGGCAAGAAACAAAATAACTTTTAAAAGTAGGAAAATAATGATAAGAAAGGTGAAGAAAGAAAAATTATGAGGAAAAATATTTTCGATGTGTTTGAAAAGTTATTGGTTCCGTACCTATCATGCGACAGAATATCTAGTTGAATTTTATGAAGCATCATTGAAAAGAAAGACAAAAGCGTCAAAATAAATTTTATTGATCAAAAGAATGCTTATGGTGATAATGATGCCGATATAACACACCTTGAGGTAGTTGATTTCTTTGAACGTCCTAAGATGCAAAATGATTAGATGCCAAATGTCCAATATTTATTTACAACTTTGTTTTTATGTAATTTTCGCATCTTTTATGTAATTTATTTTATAAATTATGTAATTTATGGACCTTATGAATATTTAATTTATTTTGTTATTTTGTCTTGAAAAAAATGGATATCAAATACTTGAGATTAAATAATGGTGATGGTGATATTTGTCTCATTGATAGTCGTACTATGCACACTATATTTAAAAATAAAGGTTACTTTTCCTATTTGAAATGAGAGAACAAAATGTTAATAGAATAAATGGTAATGTTAAATTGAGCGAAGGTTCTAGAAAAGCCATTGTATTTGTTCCTAAAATAACTAAATTTGTGATAATAATGCACTACTCTATAATACTAAGTCTCGAAGACATTTGTTGAATTTTAAAGATATTTACCGAAATGGATATCATATCGAGACGATGAATGATATTACAAATACCATTTTTGGACAGAAATGTGTATTGAAAGAGTTACTTTCTCTTCCATCCAGTTTATATTATATAAAAATAGGTGTAGCTAAAATTCATCATCTAGTAGACCAAAAAGTCTACTAATCCCAATGAATTTGTGGTCTGGCAAGATTACCTTAGACATCCTGGTTCTATAATGATATGGTGAATAATTAAAAACTCACGTGGCCATTCATTAAAAAATCAAAAGATGTTAAACTCTAATGAATTTTCATATGTTGCTTGCTCCAAAAGAAATTAATTATTAGACCTTCACTAGTTAAGGTGTGGACCGAATCTCCTACACTTTTTAGAATGAATTCATGGTGATATATATGGCTTATAGATCCACCAAGTAGACCATTGAAATATTTTTCGGTAGTAATCGATATATCAATAAGAAGGTCATATGTATGGTTACGATCTACCCACAACTTGGTGTTTGCTAGATTGCTTATTCAGATAATTAAGTCACAAACACAATTTTTGAATTATCCAATTAAGAAAAATTATCTAGATAATGCTGATGAATATTCATCAAATTCCTACACAAAATTATTACATGTCCATTGAAATAAATATTAAACATCATATAACTTATGTTTATAGACAAAATGGTCTGGCCGAATCATTAACTAAACAACTATAATTAGTTGCTAGAATATTACTAATAAGGTCTAAATTTTCTTTATCTACTCAGGGACATGCTTTATTACATGCAACAATATTTGTGAGAATTAAGACAAGAAGTTATCATACTTGTTGCCCCTACAATTAGCATTTAGTTATAAACCCAATACTTCTCATTCAAGAATTTTTGGTTGTGCAGTTTATGTTACCATTGCACCATGCCAACGAACTGAACTCCCAAAGAAGTTTGGGGATATATATTGGGTATGAATCATCTTCTATAATTAAATATCTTAAATCATTAATGGATGATTTATTTATGGTAAGATTTGTAAATTATCATTTTAATTAATCAAATCTTCCGACATTAGGGAAGGGAAAGATTGACAAAAAAGGAAATTATTTGAAAAATATCATTGAATTTCCTTGATCCCATACAAAACAATGTAAATTGAAAGTTCAAAGGACTAGATATTTGTAAAAAATTGTAAATCAATTACCGGGTACATTTAGTGACTTCAAAAGCGTTATTAAGTCATATATTCTTGTAAAAAATGCTCCGATTAAAATTGATATTGAAGAAGGACAAATTACAAGTACTAATGAGTTTAAGCACATCTGAAGTATGGTAAACCCTTAAGTTCCAAAAATAAAAATCTTTGCAAGAAAAGATAATTGAATAATGATAATAAAATTAAGGAGTCAAAAATCAGTCAAGCACTCCAAAATACTAATAATGACAACATTCAACCTCTTGAAGAGGTCACATACTCCTAAAAATGATAAAATTATGAAAAGTTCAATTAATTTTGTTACTATGGAAAAAAAGTTAAAACCAAAAAAGAGATAATTGTTGATAATATTTTTGCATATAATATAGCACTTGATATTATCGAAAAAGACGATAATCATGAGTCTACATCGATTGATGGATGTCAGCGTGGAAGTAATTGAAAAAAATGGAAGACGCGATTCAATCTGAATTGGATTCACTGGATAAAAGAAAAATTTTTGGACCTATAGTCCAAACACTTGAAGGTGTAAAACTAGTGGGATATAAATGGGTGTTTGTGAGAAAAATGAGAAACATAAAATTGTGAAATATAAAGCAAGATTTGTAATCCAAAAATGTTCACAAAAATAAGGACTTGATTATGATGAGACATATTCACCAATAATGGATAGAATTACATTTAGATATCTTGCAAGCTTAGAAATGTATGAAAAACTTGATATGTGTCTAATGGACAGTCATTGCTTATTTGTATAGAATATTAGATAATGATATCTACATGAAAACTCTTGAAGGATTTAGCATGCTTGAAGCATGTAAATCAAATTTCAGAAAAATTTATTCCATCAAATTGCAAAACTCTTTGTATGGGTTCAAACCATCTGTACGTATATGGTTTAATCACTTTAGTGAATGTTTGATTAGGGAAGCCTACATCAATGAACCAAAATGTCTATTTGTTTTTATAAAGAAAAATGTGTCAAATTTATAACTATTGCAGTATACATTGATAATCTTAATTTGATTGGAACTCCTAAAGAGTTCCAAAAGATGGTTGGATATTTGAAGAAAGAGTTTAAAATCAAAGATTTTGGAAAGATGATTTTGCCTTAAAATGGGATTTTCATTCACTAAATTGTTTATACCCTGAAGGTATTAAAACAATTTTATATGGAAAACACATCCATTAAGTACCCAAACAATTGTCTAGTCACTTAATCCTACCAAGGATCCTTTTAAACCAAGAGAGAAAAATGAAAAGATGCTTGGTCCTAAAGTACTATATCTTAGTGCTATTGGTGAACTTATGTGACTTGTTAATTGTACAAGATCGGATATATCCATTCCTGTGAATTTATTGGAAGGATTTAGTTCAACTCCTAGACGACATTGGAATGGTATAAAGCATATTCTTCGCTATCTCCAAGGAATAATTGATCTCGACTTATATTATTCATACGATTCTCGATCTGAATTACTTGCCGATGCTAGGTATTTATCTGACTCGCATAAAGTAAGCTGACAAACTAGCTATTTATTTACCTGTGGTGATACAACTATTTCATGACAATCTACAAAACAATCAGTAGTTGTCACTTCTTCGAATCAATTGAAATAATAAAAATTCATGAGGCTAATCGAAAATATGTTTGGCTAAGATCAACGACCTATCATATCCACAAAAATTATGGATATCACTTGAGAAAGAAAATCCTTGAACTACATTATATGACGATAATGCAGTTTGTGTAACTCAATTGAAAGGAGGATATATTAAGGAAGATAGGACAAAGCATATTTCACCTAGATTCTTCTTTACTCATGATTTGCAAAAAAAGGATGAGATTGATATGCAATAAATTCGATTAAGTTATAATTTGTCAAATTTATTTACCAAAGCCTTGTCAACTGCAACATTTGAAAACTTGATGAAAAATATTGGAATAGATTAGTTAAAAGATCTCAAATGATGTTTGAATCAAGGGAAAAATTAATAGACAAAAATAGTGTACTTTTTTTTCCTTCACTAAGGTTTTTTTTCCCCATTAAACTTTTTTCTAGTAAGGTTTTAATTAGGCTTATTTTTTATGTAATGGACATTCAAGGGGCAGTGTTATGAAACATCTAAAAGAGATAGATGTCCATCTAATTCCCCTAAAATATGAAACAACAAAAGAATTGATGTGAGTGTCCGTTTAGTGCCCCTATATTTATGCACATTAATCTAGTTTTACATATAAGTAGAGGTCATCCAGCCTCACTTGTAACCTTTTGAGCACTTGAGTAAGTAAAATTATAATTCCCTCTACTTCTATCTACTGCTTTCTACTCTACTCTAATCTACTTTCTGTTATTTCATTAGTATTAGTTTTACAATGTGTTGTCTTTGTTTAATTGATTCTCTACTAGTAGAAGTGGCTCACTCTTGCAGCCTCTGTATCATATATGGAGAGTTGGGAACCAAGACATCTTTAGAAGATGCATTGCCATCTTATCAACATTCAATAGAAGATCATTATTGATATGAGTGCCACTTTGTGTGGTTGGAGAAGAATTCAGGAGTAGGAGAAACTGGGCGGTCTAGTCTTGTTTGGAACTTTGATCAGAAGATTTTTCTTTCCCATTAGTCTGTCATGTGCTAGATACAGCTTTGGTTTGGTTTGCACCCCTCCCACTACCTCGCTAAAAAATAAAGTAAAATAAAATAAACAGGTCTTATTAAAAAAATTATTGCACACGTATTTAGAGTTTTCTAAAAATAATTATTTTACAAATAATTCCATCTATTCAGAATAGACTCTAGAAAAACATAATGTGGCATTTAATTTTTGAATAAACATGTATGTGTGATAAAAAGATAATTAGAATACAAATTTAGAGTTTTCTAAACAGTAATTCCCACTAATCAAGATAGAATCAGAATAGATGAAACCATTTATATGTGTTTTGAGATGTTAGCCACTGTAAGGAATCTAAACCTTAACTAACTAACAAATATGTAATAGGCCAAATGGGGTTTAGAAGTACCTTAAGTTTGTCCATGTATACAATTAGGATAGTATACCTTCTATTTGTACCTTTCAATAACCTTAACGCAAGCTTTCCTATTCATAAATAGAGGCCAATTTTTGTACCTTATCCTCTATCTCCCAAAAAAAAAAAATGACCGATGATTGGTAAAATGTATTTATAGTCTCAGAATATTTTGACCTAAATATAGTAAATTGACCTTGAATTCCTACTAATTATCGCTCTCTAAGATGCTGTTATTGAAATATCAAAAGAAAGAGATGCTATCATATGTCATTAACTTTGGAAGCTTTAATATTCCCCAATTGTAGCTAAAGTTGTCTGGTGAGATCCTTTTGACGCAAATTTTTACAGTGCCATTATTTGAGAAGTGGTCAAGTCTGCATTATCTCTTGAAGGAAGGGATTAAATAAAGGGATAATTTCAGAAACCTCCCCTGAGGTTTCTGACATTTACACTCACCTCCCCTGTGGTTTGAACAATTACACTAACCTCCCCTGAGGTTACTAATTCTTTACAAATTCAGTCCAAATGATTAAAATATTGTTTTAGAGAGTGAAATTAGAATTTTGTACCTGATTTGCCCTTTGTGCTACATGTCCAATGAATGACAAAGTATTACAAATTAATTAATAATTAATAAACTTTAAGGAGCGTAGTTTATAAGCAAATACGTATTACTTATTTAAAGTACCAGCTCTTTACGGGTATTTTACTTTCAAACATTTACTTTATTACAAATATTTATTCTCAAATACAGATTTGTATTTACTCTCAAATATTTAATTTTTGTTAAATAAAAAATCTACCAGTTTTTCTTCCGTAGAAATATTAATATAACACTTTTTCAATTTTAGCCATAAATATTTATGTATTTAGCATAAATTAAATGATTCAGGATAAAATACTCATAAAGAGCTAATACTTTACTCATGTAATGGATGAAAACCATAAAAAATTAATACTTTATGGGCCATTTCTTTTTTTAAAATATATCTAATTTATATTAAATAGATAACCTACTGATTTTCTTTTTGCGAGAATATTACTGCAACACTTTTTAATTTTTAATTACAAACGTTAATATATTTATCATAAATTAAATATTTGAAAATAAAATATCTGTAAAGGGCGGGTACTTTAAATAGGTTATGTTTATAAGCAAATACACATAACCTATTTAAAGTACCGACTCTTTACAGATATTTTATTTTCAAATGTTTAATTTATAATAAATATATTAACGTTTGTAATTAAAAAGTGTTGCAGTAATATTCTCGCAAAAAGAAAATCAGTAGGTTATCTATTTAATATAAATTAAATATTTTTTAAAAAAAGAAATGGCCCATAAAGTATTAATTTTTTATGGTTTTCATCCATTACATGAGTAAAGTATTAGCTCTTTATGAGTATTTTATTCTGAATCATTTAATTTATGCTAAATACATAAATATTTATAACTAAAATTGAAAAAGTGTTATATTAATATTTCTACGGAAGAAAAACTAGTAGGTTTTTTATTTAACAAAAATTAAATATTTGAGAGTAAATACAAATCTGTATTTGAGAATAAATATTTGTAATAAAGTAAATGTTTGAAAGTAAAATACCCGTAAAGAGCTGGTACTTTAAATAAGTAATACGTATTTGCCTATAAACTACGCTCCTTAAAGTTTATTAATTATTAATTAATTTGTAATACTTTGTCATTCATTGGACATGTAGCACAAAGGGCAAATCAGATACAAAATTCTAATTTCACTCTCTAAAACAATATTTTAATCATTTGGACTGAATTTGTAAAGGATTAGTAACCTCAGGGGAGGTTAGTGTAATTGTTCAAATCACAGGGGAGGTGAGTGTAAATGTCAAAAACCTCAGGGGAGGTTTCTGAAATTATCCCTTAAATAAATTGATGGGTAAAATGCCAAAAAACTCCTTGTAGTTTACTAAATATTTAATTTAACTCTCTCTGATTTGGAAACCTACACTATAACTCCCTGTGGTTTCAATTAATTTGAAAATTGGATGGAAAGCATCCAATCTAACGATTATATGTGAAATATCAATATTGCCCCTATATAAATGAACTCCCTATAGTTTGTCAAATATTCAATTTAACTCCCTCTAGTTTGAAAAATTACACTATAACTCCCTGTGATTTAGACTAAATTGAAAATTGAAAGGAAAGCATCTTACATATAGTTGGGGTAATATTGGCATTTCACACACAACCATTAGATTGGATGCTTTCTGTCCAATTTGCAATTGAGTCAACAGCACAGGGAGTTATAGTGTAGGTTTCCAAATCAGAGGGAGTTAAATTGAACATTTATCAAATCACAGGGAGTTTTTTGGTATTTTACCCTAAATTTGTCTAAGAAAAGGATGTAAGCATATTTCTCAATGTTGAGGACATTGATCTACTTTTCATTGTTAGTATACAACTGTTAATTACTACATATTTTGTTATATATAACTAGTTGTTTGCTGGTGGATGATGCTGCAAGCCAGTTAGATTTGGACTGACGGTATTAGTTCTAGGTTGAATACAATTTTGACAAATACATTATAACATTTCTTTTATACATATGCTGCTTGAAATGGTAAAGCATATTAACTAAAAAAATAGTAAACATATTAATTAAATATAACTGTATAATCTACTCTCTCTCTCTCTCTCTTTTTTTTTTAACGTTCTCCCCTCGCTATTTCCCTCCCCACCCAAATCTTGACTGGCTAGACTTGATCACCAGGCTGGGGTAACGCCTCCTGGCCAAATCCACTCTGTTTTTCCCAATAAGAATTTGAGCAGTTTTAGCTGCTTCAAGGAATAAAACTTACAGCCATGCATAAGCAATGATTCTGGCGTTGGCCTGGCATTCATCTAATTCGTGAATGGAAGTCATTCCATACGAATTGTAATTCAACTTCAGCACACTATTCTTGGTTGGTTTACCCCTCCGAAAGAAAGACAATACAATAGGCAACAAGAATTTGAGCTAAAATTAGCCAATTGTACTTGATGTTGTGCTAAATATCCCTCACTAGAAACCACTAACGCAAGTCCAAAATAAGCATAAAAGATGTTATGATATCTCAATGACTTTCAAAGCTTGAATTTATTCCATATGCAAATGCAATTTTTTGATGGTATCTTCTTGTCAGCACTTCTTTTTTATAGTGTCAGCATTTAGAAGTGGTCACTTCTATTTATTCTATCATAAGATAGGAATATTAGCATTTTGATCTACATTGAAGACAATTTTGCTATTCCGTACAGATTGTATCAACTGAATAACCTTCTTATGAGGCTTTGCATTGTTTTATCTAAATAATTGTATCAGAGTGGATGTAGCTTTGAGCCTGCGAGCTGTCAATTATAGGTTCAATACTTAAACTGTCAACCGTCAAGTTATAATGTCAGCTAGAATTGAGTCATTTTTTGCTATTTTAGTTATATTTCTTGTTGGTCTAAAATGAAATGGTCATAATAGACATTTGAGGTCAGATGAGTAGAGCTGAAAAATGAAGCAAAACTACCAGATACCCATATGAATTTCGGTTTTTAATAAGAGCTCATACGAGCTTACTTTGCCATCTAATCAAATCAAATATGAACAATAATTATTATATGTCAAAGATTCAAGCACTGATCAAACTTGGCTCAATTAGTATAAAGTCAGCTCAGAACAATTTTTTGAGTTCAATTCGATAAATAAATAAGTCAAAATTGAATACAATGTTAAACTTGTTAAAATACACACAAGAATGTACACGCCTGAGTGCTTGGGTTCCTTGTTTATGACTCAACTAATGAGCTGATATAATTGAGCTCAAGTACAAGGTTTTTTGTGATTAATGTGAAAGATTAGTCCCATACCATTTGATCCACTTGTTCCATTAAATCTAAAAGATCACTATACAAATTACTAATACTTCATGCTGGTCCTACAACGATATTAAATGTTTAAAGAAAATTTCTAGGGTACTTCGCTTTGATGATACCTACTTAATTATTGCTCTATCTCCCTCAAAGCAATTAGGATATTGGAAGAGCACTCCAAAATCTCTGAACAAGTACATTGTCCAGGATACATTCTGCAGTCTCAAATTTAGAGACAGCAATGGGTGATCAATGAATGAGACAATTAAACTAAAATGTACTTGGTCTAGTGTAATCTTTATTTCTCTCTTGCAGGATTCAAGCTAGCATTTGGCACCATATCATTCTCTAGTTTCAAGCAACATTGTTAAACTAAGAAAATGTCATTTGGTACACGGCAAAAGGAACCGATAAATTTGTGACTCTGTCTAAGATTATGATGCGCTATGCAGGCAAAGAAAGAAATTAGGCTGGGGAAGAAAGATTGAAAAATACATTTATCATTCAGACAAGATATCGAACTCCTAAATTAAGTTGATTACCCCATTTGTACTTTCAGTATCTTCCACCAAAATTTTGGATTCCATTTAGATTCCCATTAAGGTAAAACCTTCCATTTCAGTTTCTAAAAGGTACTGTTGAATGCAGTATCTTAAGGTCATTAATAAGCACACTGAAAAAAATCAACGTCCCAACTATTAAAACTCTGAAAGCACCATCAATCCTTTATTTTGCATACGGTTCTGGAGTAAAGATTTACCTGTTTGTAGAAATGGTAATACCGATGTGACTCTTAGAAGTTAGAACGCCAAATACAAGAACCCTTTACTAAATTCCTGCTTTTTTTTATGGAGTATATAAAGCAAATTTCAATAATGAGATTATAGGAAATCGTCCGGCACAACTTACTTTACATCATATAAATTTGCACTAGTGATAGGAATACTTCAAATTAAACATGCATCATAAAGAACGAATATGCAATTTGTTACCATCTAATTGATCATTATCTAAATTTTAAGCATGACATCAGGTTTTACCATCGTTTTCATTATATTACATCTCCATCCAATTAATTCCTAGGTTATTCCTTTTAACTAATATGAAGCAACTAGCATAAAGCCTTCTCCATCATTGTTAATAATAAGTAAAATAAAAAAGCTCAAGACCGTTTTTTTAGCACCCGTTTCTCGTGAAATTACTTGTATTGTCAATTCATAAAAGCAATTCCTATATCTCCTTTTCATTATTGTATTTTTCAGTGAATTTATAACTATATACTACAGATTCCAAGAAATTTGGCTATTGACAGTGAGCGCCCAATTGGCTCCTTTCATTGCACACTACTACCAAAATACAGTTCTGCACATTCTTGCAACTTTCTATTGGTTTTAAGCATATTCCTGGTTTATACACTTCTCCATATAGGAATATTAGAGTTGCTTTAGTCACTGCATCAAAGTAGTACCAAAACATTAACAAAAAATTGACCTAAGTGATCCCTAAATTTTGAGTGAGAAAAATTATGACTCCTAAAATTTTTCTCCAAAAATGGACAATTTACAGAATTCGCCAATCCCTGATGGTGAAAACCCTATAATGTTAGTTTGATGAGGTACTTTATTGTTTACATATATTACATTCTATTTTCTAAGAAAGAAATCCTGTATCATTAGAAAGTTTAAAAAAATAAAATAACAATTGACTTTAGCATGGAAGTTGGAAACTAGTGAAAATAGTTTCACAATTTGATTTGGGATTGTTACTACTTTATCCCTTAATATTTATAATATCAGTGTCTCCCATAAAATTCTTGTTTAGGCACTTTAGGGGTAAAGTAATAGCCAAGCGTAACAGGGTTTGGTAACTCAATTAAAAAAGATGTGTTTAATTCTTGGGATTATTATTAATTTACCTCCTTAAATTATAGCTTCAGTATACTCCTTGAGTTTATATTTTAGACACTTTGTTCTGTCACCATTAAACCAGGTTAGCTTGTTAAAATATTTTGAATCGAAGTACATTCCGGACTTGCATAATTAAGAAATAAGAAACTTAGATGGGTTTTTCTCCTTTCTTTCACTCTTTTAATACAAAGAAAACAAAGCCACTCCTTTTTTTTTTTTTTTTTTGGCATACAAAGAAAACAAAGAGATGGGAAAGAAGGAGAGTAAAGACCAAATTGTGAAAAGAAGGAACATAAGAAAGAATTCAATATTTTCATTATTTTAAAAACATTTCTTGCTCTTTCACCTATCACACGACTCCAACACCATGATCTTTCCACCACTACTACTCTCCCTGTTGCTCATCTCTCTTTTTTCTTGTTATTAATAGGAGTAAATAAATAAAAAGAGGGGAAAAACCCATTTGGATTTTATGTTCTTTGTACTATTAGAGTGAAAAAAAAAACTGGAGAAGAACTATTCAAATCTTTTATTTTTTTAATTTACATAAGCGATAACAATATTTTCATCAATTATAAACACACTGATTTGGCTCGAGGAAAGTGTCTAAAAAATAATGATAGGGTAAATTGATGGTTGCATTTTATGCATGCAAAGTGATAATTCCCTATTTCATTGAAAATCTTTTTCAACAAGTTGAATTGGCTTAATAGTAGGAGAAAGTGCCAGAAAAATAACGTGTGTTAGTAAATTGATAATAGGTTTATAGTTTAAAGGGATAAAGTAACAATAACCATTTTACTTTTGGAGTTATAGATTTTAATTCATTGTTTCGACTTTCGTCAATGTGACATTTACATGATGTTCACAGTTAGGAATTGCCTAAATGTTCTCATATATCTTTTTTAGCCAAAATTCAAAACGTTGTGGGCGAAATTATGTCAATTGTTCTACCAACTCTTCTTACAAATTATAATACTTCATGTTCGTCCTACAAAAAAAAAATAGAATGTCCAAATAATTTTCTAGGCAATTTCGCGTTCATGATACCTAGTTAATTAAAATATTAACTCCTCAATCTGTCACGTTATGTAAGATCTAGAGAAATCCTATGATTTTTTTAATCTGAAGAAGTACATTGCCCGGGATATCTTCTGCAGTCTCAAGTCCAGAGACAGCAACATGTCAACGAATGAGAAAACAATGTTAATATGCACTTGGTCAAATATATTTTTCTTTTATTTTTTCTGGGATTCAAGCATCTGGCAAGATTTAGTTGATCTGCTCTCTAGTTTCATGCTGGTGCACAAGAAAATGTCAGTTGGTACACGGCAAGAGGATCCCATAAATTTGTGACGCTGTTATGATTAAGATATGATATGCTAAATTCTTGACGAAAGTTCAAAGAAATCATGGCTGCCGCGAAGTTCCAATGCATCATATTGGATCCCATTTTGCCTCATTTTTATTGGCATTAATATTAATGCAATTTTTTATGTACACACAAGCATATAGATACATTTGGATACACAATGACATAAATTACTTTCGTGTCTTTGTATTTTTCATAAATTCATCTGTTTTAGTATATGTCCATGCCAACTCAATAACACAAAAGCTGATATTTAGTTTTAATTAATAAAAAAAGAAATTGAACTGTGAATTACCTCGTATTTCTGTTATCTACTTCTAACAAAGTTTAATACCATTGAAATGCTATGCAAATTACAGTTTGACCTTTGACATACAATATCATTTGTTAGTCGATCAAATTCTTCTTCACATCTACTAAAGTTGAAATGCGATGCTTAGTTTAACCTGGTACTGCCACTAAGAGAACAAAAGCTAGAATTAGTACTTTGAATAATTAGTGGGAAGGAAATGACAGGTCCGAATGATTCATTCGGGAGCATTATGTCCAATTAAAGTGTGAATGGTCAAAAGACTACCATGAACTTGACTATACACAGCCATGGTCGTCTCATTTCGCCGTAGCAGTGGCTCCCTCTCAGAATCATGCACCAATCCTTACCACTTGGGCCGTGGAGAACAAGAAAAGAAGTACCCAGAGAAACAAACTTGTTTTTGATGTGGGTGGAGACTAAGCTTGACAAAGAGAGTTGAATCTAGGGTTTGAGTTTTTATTGCTTTTGAAGTGTTAAACGAATATATTCATCATAAATATATTGAACTTTGATATGTCATATGCCAACCCATCCAAATTGACCATTTGGTTTAATAGGTGAAGAGCATTTGGGATATACATAATCAACAAAGGGGCGGTTTTGATTTTCGTTTGTTTTTTATTTTGGTAAACATCATTGAGAGTTTTGAATATGAAATTTGTGGCAAAGAACTCTAGTTGTGGCAAAGAACTATGCTATTTGGTCTAAAAATCTTTGTTGAGTGAGATTTGATCGGATGTTTTTGTGAAGAAGAACACAGAGAAAGCAGAAAGAAGGAAAGGGAAAAGGAAGCAATGTTTTGAAATTTGGACCAACAAATGAACCGATGAGGTGGTCAAGTCACAGTTCAACCAATCACATCAATGCTATGGACTCTAGTTCAATAATATATATGTGTGTGTGTGTGTGTGTATATATATGTGTGTGCGTGTGTGTGTATACATTAACAGTGCATAATAAGTTAAATATTTTCAAAGAAAGAATTCTCATGGACTAATTTAAAACATCACTTGACAAAAAGTTAAATATTTTCAAAGAACTAGATTTTCACAGATAAATTTTTAAACTGTAAATTCAAGAATATAAATTCATCTCAATTGCACCTACCAAAAAAATCTTGAAAACAAAAGACTTGGTGGAAAGTATAGAAGATGAGAAGATGAGAAGAAAGGGACTTGTAGTGCGTAGGGGTACAGAGAAATCGAGTAATTTGAATCGAGCTCAAGAGTAGCTTGGTCCAACTATTTGACTCGAGCTCAATCACAGTCGAGCTCGAGTCGAGTTCAAGATACTTGCTTGAGCTAATGAGTCAAGCTTGAGTAGTTAGCAGGTGAAATTGTAAGCTTGACGAGTAGCTCAAGCTCGATAGCATTTATGTAATTTATATTTTAAATATTAATTTACTCTTTTAGGTTTGTTAGTTACAATATTTACTAGCTTAATGGGTTATATTGTAGTATTAATGAAGGGTGAATATGTAATTTTTGCTTGAGAAATACTCCTTCCATTCCATTGAAAGTGTCATACTTTCTATTTTGGAATATCCCAAAACATTTGTCATATTGGAAAAATCAAAACACTTTTTAGTCTCTCTCTCCAATATAGCCCTTCTTTCTAATCATATGCATGCTACCATTCAAATTTAAATTTTGAATTTGTGGGGGAAAAATTGGAAAGAGAAGCACAAACATCCAATCAAACCACTATTTTTAAAAAGTTGGATTTCCGAAACATAACTAAATAATTGGGATGGAGGGAGTATGATATTATGAAAAGTGAAAAAGAAAAAGTAGAAACTCCTTTGTTTTTCTTCTTCATTCCTTTTCACTTTCACTCTTGAGCTCA
The DNA here is from genome assembly GCF_036785885.1 of Coffea arabica. Lineage (NCBI taxonomy): Eukaryota > Viridiplantae > Streptophyta > Magnoliopsida > Gentianales > Rubiaceae > Coffea > Coffea arabica. Next base: position 53,167,799 of record NC_092320.1, on the reverse strand, counting down.
TCCTCTCAACTCTCACAAATCACAAATCAAAAACTCTCACAAGGTAGCTGTGACATTTCGAGCTTTAAGTGCTTCAACTAATCTTCCTTCTTCCATCTCCTGGACTTGGAGACTGCGAGCTCAGAATTGAGTAGATTGCAGTGGCAGACCTTCGAGCAAGGGTTTGAAATCAAAGCAAAACCCACCAATTTTAGTAGCTGTATTTGAAAATTTGAGGTATTTATTATGCATTTGTGTAGTAAATATGTGCATTATTAGGTTAAATTTTATAAATTTGGTATTAATTTTTAATCTCAAAACCCTAACAAAAAAATGGGGGGTTGCAATTGAATAGATTTCATTTGCATATCCATTACCTCTCCGTAGTTGTACTGGAACTTCGGAGAAATGGAGGGTAGCTCAACAGCTACGAGAATTGGTAAGTTTGTTGACATTGGCTCTAAACATGCTTTCTATTTTTTTTGTTGATGTGAAAGTGCACTGACTTCAGAAATTTGCTTATATACTCAATTGCAATGTTAACAAGCTAATATAATTAGATATTGTTGTATCTATGTACCTGTTGGGTCATTGTTGTACAATTAAGATAAGTTGCTCAATTAAACATGATGTGCAGTTTACTAATTTCTGTAGACTTGCTAGGCAAATCATGTTGGTTTCTGGTTCTACACTGTAAGCCAAACAGCTTATAAATAAATAGTAACAACCTGGCTATTAGTGTGCTATACTTGAATAGTTGAATACATACTGCGATCCAACTTGACAACTAAATGCAACTGACCTTTTGTACTTCCATGCATGAATGGATTGCCTAACTTATGAAAATAGGATTTATAATCACAGAGGGCTCATAACAAGATTTATGGCCAGCTGAAGGAAACAAAAACAGAAAATACTTGTTTAGATAAACATTTTAGGTACTTCTGAAGTTGCTAAAGGTTACTGAGTGCATTAAACTAAGTAGAGATGCCCCTTTTTTTTGTTCTTGTTTATAATTCAAAACCTGAAATTATGGCCATGTTATTGAAAAATTTTGTATATCCAATCATGAATGACTAGTTAAGAAAACTTTGTTTAGACAGAAATTTCAATTTTGCCAATGGCAGAAGCTTTCTTTGGTTAAAAATTTTGTATGTCCTTCCTTATTTATGGCATTTTATTTTGGCATTCATATCTGATTATGGGATTCATAAGCTGAATTTTTTTCTTAAAGGTATTCTTATTAGTCTGCTTGAGGTTTCTTTAATACCACGTGCGTCTGAGGCCGATTCATCCACTCCAGTAATAATTGACAGCCCAGCATTTGTAAGCTATGACAACTGTGGTCCCACTCCCGTGGATGGTGAAACATAACAAGGGGAACCGGAGACACCAATAGGCAACAAGGAGATGAAGAAGAAGATGATAGTAAATTTCAAGTACCTTAAAGGAATAAAACATCTAAGGCATGGGACGATTTCAATGATTTGGAAGAAAATGGCATATATTATGCCATATGTAAATATTGTGGCAAGAAACTAAACCGGGGCAAAACTAAATAAACCAATAGCAGGTGAGGGCATCAATAAAATTATCCCATTAGAAAATCCAAGCTTAGAAAGACCAAGCAACAAACAAAGATAAACTTTTAGTAGGCAGATGAGCATTTTTCAATTGTATCAGCATGCACACGAGCAAATTCGATATGGAATCACTAAGGGAGGCTGCTGCATATTGGATCTTGATGCACGAGCACCCTTCCACAATTTTAGAGGAAGAGGGTTTCAACCTAATGAAGAAATGTGAGTGGCCGGAGCGGCAGAAGATCTCATGAATGACAACTAAAAAAGATTGTAAACAAGTGTATGAGATAGGGAAAAAGAAGTTGAAGAACTTGTTGATGCATATACAGAAAGTGAGCTTGACCGCCGATATGTGGAAATCAAAGAATTAGAAAATTTAATCTATGATGGTGATTGGACATTGGATTGATGGATATTGGAAGCTTCAGAAGAAGGTGTTAAATTTTGTTCATATTCCACCACCTCGTCGAGCAGTTGAGATTTCGAATGCAATTTTCAAGTGTGCAAAGGAGTGAGGAATTGAGGGAAAAATTCGCACTATTTCTGTTGACAATGCCTCGAACAATGATATGGCATGAAACTATTGAAACATGATTTCAGCAGATGTAAGATGCTATTGGGTGGAGGAAAATTGTTTCATGTTTATTGTTGTGCCCATGTATTGAACCTTATGGCTCAAGATGGCCTGAAGGAGATAGTAGATATTTATGAAAATATCCGAGATAGTGTGGATTTTGTGAACAAGTTTGATGGCAGGGCATTGTTATTTGCAGAAATTGCTCAACAACTTCAAATACCTGAGAAAAATTGCCTCACGATTGTAGGACAAGGTGGAATTCAACATATGAAATGTTGAGTTGTGCTATAAAATATAAGGAGGTCTATCCTCATTTCCAAGTTTGAGAGTCCCTTTATGAGTTGTGTCCATCTTTAGAGGATTAGGAGAAAATTGAGAAAGTGTGCACCATTTTAAAGAAATTCTACACAGCCACACACATAATTTTAGGGAGTGGCTATCCAACCAACAACCTATTCCTCCCAAAGGTTTTAAATGTGAAGAAACTCTTGGATGCATGAGTGGATGATTTTGTCTATGTTATTATTACAAGAATATAGCTCAAGTTTGACAAATACTAGAGCAAATACAATTTATTGTTGTCCATTGCAGCTATCTTGGATCCAAGACAAGAAACGCGAGCAATAGAGTTCATCTTCCCTAAGATATATTCAACATATGAAACTCAAGAGAATATCACAAAAGTTTGAAAAGCCATCTTTGAGGTTTATGATAAGTACGTTGCTATGGCTTCCAGTGGAAGTATGGGGACAGATTCTTCAATAAATGCTACATCTTCTATCCAGGGTCCACCTCAAGCATTAGCTGACTATTAGCATGATTTGAATAAGTATTATGGTGAACTTGAGTCCAATGAGCCCTACAAGAGCGAGTCAGTGGATTACCTAGACAAGTCTCGCCAGCCAACTGGACAAAATCCAAAGGATTTCAACTGTTTAGATTGGTAGATAATCAATCGGTCAGCATGCTCAGTACTCTCTTAGTTGGTGGCTGATGTATTGGCCATTCCAATCACTACCGTCGCATCTGGCCAACTACCGTTGCATCTGAGGCCACCTTTAGTGCTGGAACTAGGGTGATTGATTCCCACCACACTTCACTTGCTTCAGAGATAGTGCAGATGTTAATGTGTACGTCATACAAATCCTAACCTACTTTCATGATTAGGCTAAGTATGTTTATTTATCTAGTACATGGTTGTATATTTCTTCTCAGTTCAATACAAACCCTAAAAGTATGCCTATGGTGGCCAAATATAAACATGTAATTAAATCAACATAGATAAATCATAACAAAAGGCAAGAAATTAAACTAGAAAAATGAATCAAATTCCTTGATAAAAACCCTAATTCTACAAATAATTTAGTTCAACATGATTTGGAAATTATAACACAAATTCAAATAGTTGCTACAATAATAAGAAAAAGAGTAAGAAAACTTGTCAGTTGCTTGTTCCAATCTTCTCCTTGTGCGTTCTTTAATTCGCCTCCATTTGATCTTAATCTCTCAAGGATAAACTATGAAAAGATGTTAAAACCAACCTAGATTAATGCTTTCCACCCTAAAAACAACCTAAAGACCCTTATTTATATCTTCTTGAAGATACATCCTAAACAGGGTAGGAATACGCTTTATTGGACTCAAAAAATCACATTTTCACACGTTTTTGGGATGAAGACTGGCTCAATATCTAGCACAAGTCATCGGACCAAGCTCAAAATACAAAAGAATCTGAAGATGTCCGGTGCAAAGTTCCTTGCAATGTCCGGCGCCGGTCAGGGATCCACCCATGAATTGGTATGAATCCACACACATATTACTTTTGAAGCCCCAAAACCCAATCAAATAGGCCAAATCAATTCCTGGTCAAAATGCAAAAGTTTTAACCCATTGAATTAGCTTTCCAATGCCACAAGCATCAATGATTTGGAGGTCTAGACATTGAGATATGCGAAAAACACTAAGACCTGGTTGTAAAAGCATCTCAGTGCAACTACACTTTAGTAATTTGGATTTTTTACTCTAAAAACATGAGAGTCAGACTTTGATGTCTTATAAGATTTGTAGAGAATTCTCTTATCTTCAAATTGAATCAAGAATCATCTCAATCCAATTTATGTAACTCAAGTTATCACCAAAATACTGAAACATATCAAAACATGAGAGCCGGACTTTAATGTCTTATAAGATTTGTAGAGAATTCTCTTAGCTTCAAATTGAATCAAGAATCATCTCAATCCAATTTATGTAACTCAAGTTATCACCAAAATACTGAAACATATCAATCCTTCCCAACCTCTTTCTCTTGACCGTTTCCTTTCCATTGCTTCTTCACCTCATGTTTCTAGTCTATTTTCCCTCTAATTGAGCTTTTCACCTATTAGAACAATATAATAGCAAAATTAAGTAGATTTTATTGAAGATAAAGCTCAAATAACATGGTTAACTAGCAACTTATATATATATATGCACTACAATTTACACCCTATCAAACGTCCCCACACTTAGTCTGTGCTTGTCCTCAAGCACAAGAACAAAACCAATTAAATACAAACAATGACCATATTCAAGGCGATAATTATTAAAGCAACCATTCTAACCAAGTGTCAAGTGCTAATAATGAAAACTAAAGAGATACATTTTCGGTTAATTTTTAATACCATCAACCTTTTCAACTCTACCTAACTAAATTAGGAATATAAAATATTTAACAAGCATTTACTCGCAAATGGCCCCCTATTAAGCAAAATCTCAAACAAATAGCCACATGGATCCACAAAATATTATTATAATCCACACTTTTGTTTCCTTTTTTCTTTATTTTTCTTTATTTCTTTCAAATTCCCCCACACTTAAGCTTTTTCACATTTTAATAAGGGGAAAGTACTTAATTCCCAGCCATTCAAGTCTTTTGACGTGAACTCCAACATCTCCCAAGTAAAAGAGCTCGGTTACTCTACTTTTCACAGCTAAAGAATCACATACTCATAACTACCATCACTTTTTCACATGAAAATCAACACTTTTTGGTGAAGACTCTCGGTTACTAGGCAACGATAACTAGCGGAGTACAGTCAAATTAATAAAATAAACATATAAGCACAAATAAGAATATAAAAGCCTACTTCATATCCCAATAATATGGAGAAGAAAAATTAATAATTAGGCAAAATTCATAAGAAAAATGCTAGGAAACTATTTACAATACCTAGAAAAGTTAGCCAAAAATTCAAAAAAGTCTCAAATTATCAAATATTCACCAAAGAGAACTCTAAAGCAACACTATTTAACACTTAATATATTCATACAAATAAACTTTAATAATAATAACTTCTGAAATATAAGCCATTGTACATCAAGAAATAGACAATAAGAACAAAAATTTTACTTTAATCCTTCACCCATCCCTCACACTTAAGACAACATTATCCTCAATGTTGGGGATAAAATAAGAAATAATTACAAGAAAAAAGCTATAAGTGAAACTCCCCTGATAACAAATAGAGTACCAAAAACCAAGTGGGGTGAGAAAAGTTGTTAGTTACCATCTAATAATCAAGTTCAGGAAACCATCCTACCAAACTATATAAAGACAAGAAAACACTATAAATAGGAGTTAAATCCGGCACCATTAATCCCAAACGAAAGAAAAATATTTAATAAATAAAATTAGAAAAAAGTCGGATTACCTCCCGAAAAGCTCTAAGTTTAACGTCTTCAACCAGATGGTGCTAATGCGATTATGATGGATGAAATGGCCCAGATGATTCCACTCTATTCAGTGCATGCACATGACATTTTCCATAACATTGGTCATCAAAAACTTTCTTTCGAACCACCCAAGAGGAATACTAGCAATGATTTGACTCGAGCATCAACTCAAAACCTTGTTTTGTATCATACTTTTCCCCGGATAAATTGTCAGTAGCATTAAGATATGAACAAGATTCATAAGAAGAGTAATTTAGGGGTTCAAAAATATTAAATTCTTGTTTTTTCTTACCAACCCTTAAAGTCAATTTCCCCTCTAATAAGTCTATATTAGCCCCTCCTGTAGCTTAAAAGTCTCTACCAAGGATAATTGGTATACAAAATTTCCTCCTCCATGTCAAGAATAAGAAAATCAGAAAGAAAATAAAATTTACCGACTTTAATCAATAGATCTTCTACAATACCAATAGGATAATGCACTGAACGATCAGCTAGTTGTAAAATCACTTGAGTAGACCCCAAATTGGCAAACTTTAATTTCTTGAAAAATGATAGAGGTATCGAATTAACACTATATCTAAGGTCACACAAACATTTATCAACAAGAATATGTTCAAATTGACAAGACACAGTAAAACTCCTTAAATCTTTCATCTTGATAAGAAGACGATTTTGTAGCACTGCACTACATTCTTTAGTAAGAGACACCTCTATAAAGTCTTCTAACTTCTTTTTATTGGACACTATTCCTTTCAAGAACTCTACATAAGCAAGTATATTAGCAAGAACTTTAGAAAAAGGCATGTTCACTTGAAGTTTCTTGAGCATCTTCACAAACTTTAGATATTACTCGTCAGTTGCCTTATTCTTAAGCCTTTGCGGGAAGGGATAGGCGGCACATGAGCTTTCACCTCAAGCACCTTCATACATTGACTATCTTTACCTTGAGTCTTTTCACTTGAACCATTCTCCGAATCTCCAGTTTCTTCACTTTCAATAACAGTTCCGCTCCTATCTTGGTTTTCACTAAGTTCAGTCTTGGGGTTAATGATAGGATCATCCAATACTTTGTCCAAACGAAGAGTCACGGCCATAGTAGTTTCTTTTGGGTTCAGCTTAGTGCTGCTAGGCAATTGTCCTGTACCTTTTCAGTTACTGTCTTTGCCAGCTAACCAATCTGCCTTTCAAGATTTTGAATAGAGGCTTGTTGAGATTGGGCAAGTCTATCGAATTGGTCCATCTTATGCATGTACTGCAGTATTATTTCTTCAAAATTGGATTTCTTCTCCTGAGCAAGTTGGGGAGAAAATTGAGAAGTTGGCTGCAAATTTTGGAACCCAGGTGGTCCCATAGGTCTAACCCCTTGATCCTTCCATGAAAGATTAGGATGGTTTTTCCATCTTCATTATATGTGTTGGAAAAAGGATCATTCATTGGCTGAAATTTCTATCCACCATATGCTCCAGTAAAATTGACGTCTTCTATCATGGTGGGAGGTTCTCTATTGTAGCAATCAATAGCCGAATGTCCATACATATGACAATAAGCACATGGTTCTTGAGATTGAGTTACCGAATTTAAAAGCAACTGCATCTGATGACTCAATTTAGCAACCTATGAACTCAAATCCCATGGCACATTCAATTCATGCATTCCCACTCTCTTACTCCAAATTACCTTTTGTTGAGAATTACTTGCCAACAATTCATACAAAGCAACTAAATCCTCTGAGGTTTTATCATCAATATATCCTCCTGCAACAATATTCACCATATTCTGGGTTGTTAAGGTTAACCCATCATAGAAAAATTAAACTTGCAACATCAATGAATATTGGTGGTGAGGACATCGAGAAAGTAGTAACTTAAAACACTCCAATGCTTCATGTATTGGCTTTCCATCCATTTATGAAAATGTCCAAATCTTGTTCCTTAAATCGATGGTTTTCTGAGGTGAGTAGTACTTGGTCATAAAGATGTTATAAACATCTTTCCATGTCCTCAAAGATCTTTCAGGTGGATGAAGTAACCAAGATTTAGCACGATTTTTGAGACAATATGGAAAACACCTCATCCTTAGGTCATCCTCTGAGACTCCACTCAAAGAGAAAGTTTGGACCACTGAATAAAATTTCCTTATGAAGAAGAGCGGGTCTCCATTGGTTAAACCGTGGAAAGCAGGTAACATGCTAAAGTTTACCGTTTTGAACTCATAGTTCCTTGCTCTTTCACTTAGCCTGATGCTGTGTAGGGAGGCTGCAATAATAGGACGTTGGATGTCCTTCAAACGAAGTCCTGCAAGTGGTTGAACTACCTACTATTGATTATTGTCATTATTCCTAATCTCATCTGGCATCTCAAATTCGTTTGAACTATCCAATTCAACTATTTGCAAGGCAATATGGAATCCTGTGAAGATAGTTGCAAAGGTTGTTTTTGTAAGCAAGTCTGCTTCCTAAAATACTTTGCAATTTTTTCAATTTTTGGGTCAAAATCCAAGCCACCTTTGTGAGATCAAGTCATACACTAAGCACCTAAGCAAGAAAAATCAAAATCTAAAGTGAAGAACTAGACGCCAACGAAATAAATAAAAGAAAATAAAAATAACTAAAGTAGAAAAATTAAGTATCGTTCCCTAGCAACGGCACCAAAAACTTGATCAATGAATTTCTGCAAGTGCACAGAGTCGAGCATAGTAATAAAATCATCTAGATTATTCCAGGGGTCGAACCCACAAGGATGAGTTAATTTTCTACTTTAATTATTCTAAAATAACAAAATTTAAATTCAAAGAGTGTTATTTTTTCTAACTAAACAATAAAATAATAATCAATTCAAATAAAATAGTGGTGAGAAGACAATAGACACGAGTCTAGGGTTTCAAGTTTTAATCCAAATTTTGAGTCAATTATCTAGTTCATTTCTCAATAAACCATGAACATACAATTGTATTTTAAATTATCTCTCAATACATCTAAAGTGTGCCTAATTACATCCTACGTCTCTTTTGAGATCACAAATGTTCAATTAAACCCTTTAAGAACCTTGGCGATATAAGTGCGTCATACAAATCCTAATCTACTCTCGTGAGACTAAGTATGTTTATCTATTTAGTGCAGGGTTATACATCCTTTCTCAGTTCAATACAAACCCTAAGAGCATGCTTATGATAGCTAAACATAAACACGTAATTAAATCAAGATAGATAAATCATAGCAAAATGCAAGAAATTAAACTAGAAAATAAATCAAAATCCTTCATAAAACCCTAGAAATAATTTAGTTCAATATGATTTGGAAATTATAACCACGAATTCAAAGAGTTGCTACAAAGACAAGAAAAAGAGTAAGAAAACGTCTCAGTTGTTTGCTCCAATCTTCTCCTTGTGCACTTTTTAATTTGCCTCCATTTGATCTTGATCTCTTAAGAATAAACTATAAAAAGATGTTAAAATTAACCTAGACTAATGCTTTCCACCTTAAAACACAACTTAAAGAACCCTTATTTATAGCTTCTTGAAGATATATCCTAAACAAGATATATCCTGAAGAACTGCTATTTATAGCTTCTTGAAGACATATCCTAAACAAGGTAAGAATAGGCATTATTGGACTCAAAAAGTCACGTTTTTGCACATTTTTCAAATGAAGATCGGCCTAATATCTAGCACCGGTCATTGGCCAAGCTCAAAATATAAAAGAATTTGAAGATGTCCGGCATGAAGTTCCTTGCAATGTCCTGCGCCGGTCATGGATTTGCCCAAGGACCAGTACGGATCCACGTGTAGATCACTTTTGAAGCCCCAAAACTCTATCAAATAGGCCAAATCAGTTCTTGATCAAAACACAAAAGTTTTAACTCTTTGAATTATCTTTCCAATGCCACAAGCATGAAGTGATTTGGAGGCTTGGACATTGAGATATGCCTAAAATACTAAGACCTGGTCATAAGAGCATCGCAGTGCAACTATACTTTAGTAATTTGGATTTTTGACCATGATAACATGAGAGCTGGACTTTGATGCCTTCATAAGATTTGTAGAAAATTCTCTTGGTTTAAAATTGAATTAAGAATTATCTCAATTCAATTTATGTACCTCAAGTTATTGCCAAAATACTGAAACATGTCAATCTTGCAAAACCTCTTTCTCTTGACCTTTTCCTTTTCCATTGCTGTTTTGTGCCATGTTTTTATTCCATTTTCCCTCCAATTGAGCTTTTCACCTATTAAAATAATATAAGAGCAAAATTAAGTAGTTTATACTCAAGATAAAGCTCAAATAACATGATTAACTAGCAACTTATAAATATAAATGCACTACAATTTGCACCCTATCATCATCCCATGCCTCAGATGTTTTATACATTTTTGGTACTCGAAATTTACTATCATCATCAGCTTCATCTCCTTGTTGCCTATTGGTGTCTTCGATTCGCCTTTGTTGTGTTTCACCATCCATAGGAGTGGGATCACAAGTGTCATGGCTTACAAATAATGAGCAGTCAATCATTACTGGAGTGGATGAATTAGCTCCAAACACACGTGGTATTGAAGAAACCTCGGGTGGACTAATAGACATGCTTTTAAAAAAATTCAGTTTATGAATCCCATAATTAGATTTTGAATGCCGAAATAAAATGCCATAAATAAGAAAGGATATACAAAGTTTCAAACCAAACAAAGCTTCTGCCATTGGTAAAAATTGAAATTTTTGTCCAAACAAAGTTCTTTTAACTAGTTATTCACAATTGGATATACAAGATTTTCAATAACATGCCCATAATTGTTGGTTTTTGAATTATAAACAAGTACAAAAAAGGGGCATCTCTACCTAGTTTAATGCACTCAGTAACCTTTACCAACTTTAGAAGTACCTAAAATGTTTATCTATTCAAATATTTTATGTTTTTGTTTCCATCAGCTAGCCATAAATCTTGTTATGATGATTATAAATCCTGTTTTCATAACTTAGGTAGTCCATTTATGCTTGAAAGTACAAAAAGTCAGTTGCATTTAGTTATCAAAGTGGATCATAGTATGTATTTAACTATTCAAGTATTCACGCTGATAACCAAGTTGTTACTATTTATTTATAAGATTTTTGGCTTACAATGTAATATCAAAAACCAACAGGATTTGCCTAGCAAGTCTACAGAAATTAGTAATCTACTCATCATGTTTAACTAAGCAACTTGTCTTAATTGTATAACCATGACCCAACAGGTACATAGATATGACAATATCTAATTATACTAGCTTGTTAACATTCCAACTGAGATATATAAGCAAATTTCTGAAGCCGGTGCATTTTCACATCAACGCAAAAATAGAAAGCATGTTTAGAGCCAATGTCAACAAACTTACCAATTCTCGCAGCTATCGCACCAACTACCAAATCACTTGTTGAAGGAATCGAGCTAACCTCCATTTCTTCAAAGTTCCAGTACAGCTATGGAGAAGGAATGGGATACGCAAATGAAATCTATTCGATTGCAGCCCCCAATATTTTGTTAGGGTTTCGGGATTAAAAATTAATACCGAATTTATAAAATTTAACCTCATAATGCACATATTTACCACACAAATGCCCACATATTTACCACACAAATGCACAATAAATACGTCAATTTGTCAAATGTAGCTGTTGAAATTGGTGGGTTTTGGTTTGATTTCAAACCCTTTACTCAAAGGCCAACCACTGCAACCTACTCAATTATGAGCTTGTAGCCTCCAAGTCCAAGAGAAGGAAGAAGGAAGATTAGCCGAAGCGCTTAAAGCTTGAAATGTCACGACTGCCTTGTAAGAGTCTCAAATTTGTGACTTGTTAGAGTTGAGAGGATGAGCTAAAGAATGAGAGTGAAGAGGAATGAAGGAGTTTCTATTTTTTTTTTGGGTAAAATACCCAAAAACTCCTTGTGGTTTGCTAAATGTTCAATTTAACTCCCTCTAATTTGAAAACCTACACTATAATTCCCTGTGGTTTCAACTAAATTGAAAGTGGATGGAAAGCATCTAAGCTTACAGTTATACATGAAATGTCAATATTGTCTTTATATAAATGAACTTCTTTTGGTTGGTTGAATGTTCAATTTAACTCCCTCTGGTTTGAAAAATTACACTATGACTCCCTACGATTTCGACTAAATTGAAAATTGAATGGAAAGCATCTCACGTATAGTAGGGGCAATATTGATATTTCACACACAACCATTAGAGGTTATGCTTTCTATCCAATTTTCAATTTAGTCAAAATCACATGGAGTTATAGTGTAGGTTTTCATATCAGAGGAAGTTAAATTGAATATTTGTCAAATCACAGGGAGTTTTTTGGTATTTTACCCTTTTTTTTGTTTTCACTTTTAATCATTTCATTATATTTCTCAAGCAAAAATTACTTATTCACCCTTCATTAATACTACAACATAACTTGTTAGGCTCGTAAATATTGTAACTAACAAACCTAAAAAAGTAAATTAAAAATTAAAATATATATTACATAAAATGCTACCAAGCTTGAGCTACTCATCAAGCTTACAATTTCACCTACTAACTACTTGAGCTTAACTCGATAGCTCAAGCGAGTAGCTCAGACTCGATTCGAGCTCGATTTTGATTGAGCTCGAGTCAAGTAGCTAACCAAGTTACTTGTGAGTTCAATTCAAGCTACTCGATTTCTCTGCACCCCTATTCATGACATATTTATCATTTTATAATTTTGCATATTGTTCTACACAATAGAAATGATAAAACCCTTAAAATAATTACTATGCAGAAGAATCATAAAGAGTTATAATCATCAGAATCTTACTAAATTCAAGATGTTATTCTTAAATGTCCATAGTCATAGTATTGGCAACAACAAGCATTGCTAACTCAGCTATATTAGCATGTACTATTTTGCTTCCTTCTGAAGGGAGTAGTTATACTCATCGAATATGGTGTAGAAACACCTGCGTTAGTATCTAGATGTTTGTAAGATTACAAGTACATTGAACTGACCACCTAAAAAATTCTGTACAAATAACTATTTAAGTGCCAATGGATGTTCTTTTCGTGAACGATTGTGTACGTGATTTTTAGACCTAAGATCACCTTGGTATTTTGAGTACAGATTGTTGTAATTTGACCCTATTACTGCTTGTAACATAGTAGTTTGTACGGAGAGATTGGGTATGACATGAAATATGGAAACATAGTGATCAGTAAAGGATTTAGCCTTTTAATAGTAGGAGCATATATCACTTATAGGCTCTTATTGAAATAGACTTTGAAATCTCTAGCAACGTAGAAGTGAAATTTGAAGTGTCTCAAATTTTCACTTCAAGATGGTTATATTTCAGGAGCAAGAAAAGTGATTAACCTTCATTGAAGTTGGCAGTAGTTCTGTACTTCTATGCTAATCATAACATAGTGAGATAAAAAGATAACATTTACAAGGTAACTGAGCACCGAAAGATAACTTTAAACCACTTGACTTTTTATATTACTTAATAATCCTAATGCAATGTTTAATGCAAATCTTCATCTATAAATATGAATTGATTAATTAGTTAAATTAATGACGAATTAAAGGTGTTTCATTGATTTTGTAAATTCAATCATTGATATAACAAATATTGTTACTAATGGTGTTGCTTATGTGCAAGTTATCCTTGAGTTGGTAGATTATAAATGATTACAAGTGGACGGGGAATGGATACTATATGTTGGCATATTAAATCAAAGTTCAAAATTAGAAATTTCCATATTATTGTTTAGTATTGTTTTAGTTAACTTAGGGTTTTAGTAATTCTACTAGAGTCAAGTTATGATAGTTTTATTGTTTAAAAATTAGTATCTTATTAGAAAATTTCTTATGGTTATAAAACTTGTTTATCAAGTCATCTAGTCTATAAGTAGGGAGTCATATTATTGTATCAATTGAGAAGAGTGAAAGATTGAAAGTTTTGTTCTTATGATGTGATTAATAGATTATTGTTGATATCATTCTTCTTCTCCCACACATATATTCTTATGCATGTAAATTGCTTCCCATCTACATTGGTTCTATGATATTTATCTCTTCTTCTACAGCTTTTTAATATAATTTTTTCGAGTTCTACATCTGGTATCTGAGCCTTATGTTCAAGAAATTGATCATGGAATGCCTGTAGACATTGAAGACTTGACCCGATTACAAGGGTTAATTGTGGCTATTTTCCGTTATCAGAGTTAGAATATAAAAATTGCTAGAAGAAATTAATTGATCGAGTTAGACCACAAGGTTAGCCGTGGAGTGTCTACTTTGTGAGCATTGGACCATAAGATTGGTTTGAGAATTGTTAGATTGATTGTGGATGTTACGATAGAGATCGGAGAAGAATCCTATCAATTAAATTGTGATTATGCAAATCACAAAGTGAATTGTCAATAAGTTGACATCAAATTGGGCGACGAAAATAGTCTGTCCAGAAGCATGGATTATTTTCACAAGTAAAAAATAAGTTGAGCGATGAGATAAATCTGTCTAGGTGCATGGAATATTGCAATAGCAAAAATCAAGGGAGATTATGGATCGTGATAGTGGTGAACCTGATGGAAGAGAGAGTTTGATTTAAGGGAGGCAATGTTGGTATATTAAATTAAGGTTCAAAATTAGAATTTTCCATATTATTGTTTAGTAGTGTTTTAGTCAAGTTAAGGTTTTCATAATTCTATTGGAGTCAAGTTATGGTAGTTTTATTGTTTAGAAACTAGTATTTTATTAGGAAATGTCTTATGGTTATAAGACTTGTTTATCAAGTCATCTAGTCTATAAATAGGGAGTCATATTATTGTATCAGTTGAGAAGAGTGAAGGATTGAGAGTTTTGTTCTTATGATGTGATTAATAGATTATTATTGATATCATTCCTCTTCTTCCACACATATATTCTTATGCGTGTAAATTGCTTCCCATCTACTTTGGTTCTATGATATTTATCTTTTCTTCTACAGGTATTTAATATAATTTTTTTTGGATTCTACACTATAGGTGCTTAGTTGATTATGTGCATATTATACTTGAGTTTAGTGAATTATATGTGATTACAAGCGAACGGGGAATGAATATGACAAAACAGGATAGTTGTTTCAAGAATACTAGGCTTCACCTTCCTTTAAAGGCACAAAATATTGTCTAAACTTAGGCCTTGTTTGGATTGCAATTCTCGCAAAAAAAATTTTACATTTTCCTTGAACACATTTTCTAAATTTACATACATTAAATTGTTACAATATATTTTTCTACAAAAACTTCTAAAAATAGCAATCTAAATGGAGCCTTAATATTCTAAGTGAGAAACTCTACAAGAGTCGATAGGAAGCATGTCAAGGAAGAGCAGTAAAAAAATAGTTGATCCAAGAGATATCATGGAACATCAATTTCCTTGGATTATAAATCAACTTGGATGCTCCGACATCTCTTTGATAACCTTTAAAAGGTCTAAAGAACTCTTTTGGGGTTAAAAACTTTGAATGTTATTTCTAAAGGAAAACAATACTATTTTTTTGCCTATGAAGACTACTAAAATTTTGATTATCATTCTTTCCTAGGAGGAATTTTTTTAAGCCTATAAAGGCTCTTTGTCAAAGCATAAAAAATTAAAAAATATAAATAGTTTGCACCTTAAAATGTTGCACGGTTGCATCCTTGTTGGAAAACACATTAAGTTTGCACCTCCCTATTTTACAAAAAAGAACAATGGAAAATATAAAAAGAAAAAGAAAAAGAAAAATGTTATGAAACAATTAAAAGTATGGATGTCCCTTTGTATTCTTAAGCGGATTAATTCTTGATTTATGGCTACATTATGTATAGAAGTTACAATCCATAAATCTATTCATGTAGTGGAAGTACCGTTTCATAAGTTTCTTCATATTCTTGTAATAGTAGGTGTTTAATAGGATTAATGTACCTTTAATCTTGTAGTACCTATATATAGAGATACATTGACACCCTTTGGGAAGGACTTTTTCTATTAGTTGAAATATAAGAATATCATTCTCCATTTCTCTACTCATTTCTCCAATATTTCACTTGATATTATAGTAGTTTATTTTATTAGTTTTATAACAAAAAAGAAAAATAAATAAATTGTTGCACTTTGTATAAGGCATACATGAGCAATGCCTGAGTACAAGGGGCACAAATCATGTGCGCCTTGTTTGCTTCCACTCTTCAAAAAATACATTCAAGAAGCCCCACTGTTTTAGGGTGTTGATTATTTTGTTTCAACATGGGAAATTTCTAGTTTTTTCCTTTCTACTCTTCAATTATCTACAATAATAGATATTTGGCACACTGTTTTTATGAGGTGAAAATAACACCCTCAGATGGAAAAGGGAATTCTTTTCAAGATTAGGAAAAGTGATTTTCCACCTATTGTTCTTACAAAATAATTCTCAAGTATTTTCTCCGTAAGCTTTGGTGCTAGCTGCTTATCAATCTTGGTTTCCATTAGTGGATTTGAACTCCTACAAAATCTCAAGTTGTATAGGATTTACTGCAATTGTTTTACGCTCAACCCAGCCCAGACAATTTAGGCTTGAGAGTGGACGGGATCTGTTCGGCTGAAAAATAGGGACACCTTCAGAAACCTCCCTAAGGTTTCTAACACTTTTACTAACATCCCCTGAGATTTGAGAAATTACACTGACCTCCCTTATTAGGAATTTGGGCCATATTGCTTACATAAGATATAGTGAAAGTACTACTCTGCCTTGTAACATTATGCTCTATTACAAATGAATATTTGATATGAAAAAAAAAGATTATGTTACTAAATAAATGAGATTGACTAATTCAATTAGAATAATGGTTGTTTCATGCCAAATTAGCAACCATAATTTCAATCAAAAAATGGTGTCATTTGCTACCCTAAGATGGTGCTATTTTTTATGATTGACATCACTTGACAATGACAAAGATAGACGACTTTATATAATCTACATAGAAAGATTTTATGAGCAAGAGAAATAGAAGGAATTTCTAATTGTCTTGTTTTGTTAAATCTTATGTCGAGACAAAACTAATTCATGGTTTTGTTGCTAATTTGTTGACTAAGACTCGTATGTTTTCTGCACCAATACTTAACTTTCACCTAGCCAACTAAATAAAAGGATTAATTTTTTTTACTCTAGATTCAGATGCTTATACTAATAATTTGATAACTTTATAGAGCTAGTTGTATCCTTTATATATTGTTGAAAATGTCAGAAAATAGGGCTGTTCCTGTTTGTACTAGTTGTTAGAAAGATCATTGTTGTTTCAGATTGTTACTACTGCATCTTTTTGAATTTCACTTATACCTCTTGACTTTTATTAATTATTTCATTATTTACTAATATAACTTGAGGACAATTAAAAAAGGCATATATGTAACAAAATTATCATCTCACTCCTCAAAAAACAATTTTAATAGTACCTTTTGTTTGATTTGGACTTACCAAATCCTTAAATTCAAGGGAAGTTGGTGTATTTCTGAAACTTTAGGGAAATGAAAGTGTTAAAAACCTTAGGGAGATTTTTTAAATTATTCAGGAAAAATATTCACCTAGTGGATCAAGGCTAAATGCCATAGGTCCAGCCCAATAAAATGTTTAGACCCAAGAATAATCACTGGTTTCCAATTAGATAACAAGGCCCAAACCCAAGACAAATTAAGCTCCGATCTAGGATATTTCCAATGCCTATTGAGGCCCACTTAAATTCTCCATTGAAGGGGAGCTATGTTCTTCATTTTAAAAATGTTACATTCTGTCTCTAGAATTTATATTTGAAGGGTTTCTATCTTCCTTCAAAAAAAAAAAAAAAAAAAAAAAAAAAAGAGTTTCTATCTCTAAATTTTATCTCTCAACAAATACACTAATTTATGCATTGGAACTTTCTCCTAGGAGCAAACCCCACCTCTCTTTACAACACATTATTGGAGCTTCATAGACTATTACCCATCTAAACAGTTGGTACTATTTTTTTTGCATCAACATTTCTCCTTTGCTCTCCCCTCTCCTATGCTCCATTTCTTCATCCTTAGTATTTCCTTTCTCTCTCCAATTTTCTATTTAAATTTCAAGTGTGAATGTGTTTAAAAACAACAGTTCAATTTCAAGAGTGGACAAAGAAGTGTGCATATGGCATAATTGCTTTACACATTCTCTGGGCTAACAATAACCTTATAGATACTGGATTAGGCTGGTTCTGGGAATGAAAGGACTCAAACTCGCCTTAAGTAATACGCAATTAGGTCCTTGTTTATTTTCCAGACTCAATTTAACTGATAAGGATATTAGTAAAATAATCATAAGATTCTTGATTCGACTCTCAAAACCCTCCGATTTCTCCCTTGCCCTTTTGTGAAGCTTGGATTCCTTTGAATCAAAAATTTTGGTCCCTGTTTATTTATACCAATAACTTGCCTATCTGTGAACGTGAAATGGGCATGTTATCTGCGGGAGATCAAGACTAAATCTCTATCATCGTACAACAAAATAGATTATTTATACTGGTTCTAATTATTTATGCAGCCATAAGTTTTCTAGCTCGATTATCAAACTCTTTTAATAATTTCCCTCTTTGTTGATAATGTTCATAATCTCCTTAATTCAATAAAAAAATAAAAGGAAAATTTGATAAATGATGTTTTGGCATGACTACAAAATATTGAACATGGGGGAGGCATCACCGCCTAGATTTTCAAAATTATTGAATATTTTTTATACAAATATTTTCGTCTATATCCTTGCAAAAATTAGAGTTCACTCACTTAAAATATTTCACGAGTATAAACTTGTACGGCTCTCAATTTTACCATTCCTCTATGTCCTTGCAAAAATTTAGACTTGTGACTGCCTACATCATAGCCCCCAAGGGTTAGTTCGAGCGGTCAGCTCCCCCTCTTTAGGGTGTGATAGACTTACCTGGGCAACCAGGGTTCGAGCCCCCTTGCTACCGTGCTCGGAGTGGAGTGGAGCCTCCTCTTCCGAACCGGAGCGGGGTTAATCGGGCCAAAGGTCTGGATACCCACTCCGTTGGGAAAAAAAAAAAAAAAGACTGCATACATCATAACATGGTCTAGTTTGATGACTATCTAGTAATGATGAGCTTGCTAGTAATACGAATTTAAGATAAGAGAAAAGTTGGATTCATTCAAGTTTATAAATATGGAGGTGCTGAGTAGCGTTTATTTATATGGAGATGCTCTAATGGCATGAATCACCTTAAAGAAAACAATATATTTGCTACTCAATAAGAGTGTTCTTCTATCAGCAATTGGGGATTCGATGATAAAAAATTTGGTATTTTTTCTACTACATTAGCAGTCGATTACCATCCAAATCTTTGTTTTCTAATTTGGATATCGATGCCAACCAAACATCTTGTCTTCAAGTGTACAAGAAACATAATTAATTAGAGAATTACTATGGAAAAGAAATGTTAATATTCGATACATGGATGCCTCAATTAGTATTTGGTAGTTATTACTTATTATCGATAATATATATATATATATATATATATATATATATATATATATATATGATTATTAGCAATTTAGAAATTCCATCCATAATTGCGAATTTGGGAATCTAACTTTAGAATCCATTTGGATATAATTAGCTTTTCCACAATTCAATTTATCGAAATTTGAAATCTAATTTAGATTAATTCAATCAATTTTTCAATTTTTTACGATATATATATATATATATATATGAACGCCCTTACTGCTCAGACGAGCTCTATAATGGATTGTATGCATTGTAAGAGGGTTTGATGTGTTTTGCATTGTTGATTTCAAACTTCAACTTTTTCTTCGCTTAACAAAACAATTAAATTCAACCGTCCAGATCAAGCCACGTGAGAGACAGACTTAATCTGAACTGCAAGTTGATATCTACAATTGCAAATACGCAAATCCGCCAAATATCCAGCTCCCATGCTAAGTTTTCTACAGTCATCAGAATCGCCAGCTTACAACACCGAAAGGTGAAGAAGATCACATGTCTCCCTTGCTTATTACTGTGGCAAGAGGGTTCAAGAACAAACATTTACTTTTGTGGCTGTAGCGAGAGTTTCGTGACACGTACCGTCTGGCTTCACAACTGTGGCTTTCTTCCTTAGTCTAAAGTTTGAAGGATATTTTTTTCTTGTGTTTTGTCTAATTTGTAAGCAACATAACACTTATTATGTCGGTGTGGCACAAGAAAATCACAGGAGCATATTCATACTTTTGCCAACTATTTAACCATAAGCATTATGTCATAGTATGTATATATCATGCCCTGGGCTGCAGGCTGAAGGGTGATCAAAGTCTCAGCAGTCAAGTCTAACTATTTGGATTCCGTCATCGCTAGTCCAAAATAAATATCTTAAATTGGATTTAAATTCTCATCATATTTTTTGACGTGGGACGGAGCATTTCACCTACCCCTCCAATTCAATACTATGATTCGAACTGTCCACTCAGTTGTATCGATTTCTAGAGATAGTTCGCAAAGACTCTAAATATGACTGTCACCCTTAAGTTGATGTGGCAGATCATCTCCATTTAATTATGTTGGATTTCATCTCCATTTAGTTGTGTTGGATTCTACAGTCGGCTAGTACAGTTTCTAGAAGTAACTTTCGTCTTTCTCGATTGACAAAGCACTTAGTTTCTTTCCGCTCGTATGAATTCTAGAGGTGGCTCCCGTCCCTAGTAGCATTTAGTTCTTCCACTCTTTTGTATAGTTGTGACTCAATACTACTAACCTACTCTCATCTCGTGTAGAGACCATATGAGAATCGCTTTGATAACATAATATCATATCCCAGATCTATCCAATACTACTGGCCTACTCTCCCAATACGGAGTCCATACGAGATTCGTTGCGATTCCGCAAGACCAAAACGTGACCAAAGTCTCAGTAGTCAAGTTCAACTATTTGGTTCCGTTCTTGCTAGCTCAAAACGGATATTCCAAATTGGATTTGAATTCGCAGACTCTACCTATGAATTGATCTATAGCAATTTACTTTGCTGATGTGAAATGGGATGTCACATTATAAGTGGTAAAAAGAAAAAGGGTTAGATTCCAAAAGACCTCCAAAAATACAGTTTCATCACTTCTAAATGTTCTATTGCATCAATCATCCTCTCGTGGCATCTAAATTTTCTCGATCAAGTATGCTAGCCAGATAAGTTCAAGTTGCCACATGCAAAAGACTAAATGAGCCCCAACAATTGTAGGCCCGGTTTTGTTTACAAGAATAACCCTAAGCAAATAACAGAACTCTATGTGCACAACTTCTTATTTAGGGTTATATACGTAGTTAGCTTCGTGTGCATGTCGTGCAATCATATGAAAGAGAATAGGGACTTATCTACTGATTTGAATTGATTGAGAAAACTTAAGTACCACAAGGGAGATTGATGCAATTGAATATTCAGAGGGCAAAATGATGAAACTCTAATCTTAGAGGGGTTTTCTGGAATTAACCCAAAGAAAATGTCAATTGACAGCATATGAAAAATCTAAGGATTTGTCTCCGTCACCCATATTAATGTAGACTAATACAACAATTTAGATAGTCAGTCAGAGGTGGAGCCAAAGCCTCGTCGTGAGGGATTGGAAAAATCAACTTCAGCATAAATCATGTTGTTACATTTATATAAGAAATATAATATGTATTTTGATTTAAAATGCCAAACCCTCTTTTCCTATTAATGTTGTTAGAATGTGATATGCTTGTAGCTAACCCACGTTTGTGGTTTAAGTTTAATATTACATAAAAAAAAAATTATAGTATGAAACATCCCTAAAGAAATCAAATCAAAGCTCCCTATGTGACCTACCTACTACTATTCTTGCCAACCCAATGGCTGTACTGAAATTTTTTTTCTATTTTCAGGGCATATATATAAAGACTAAAGTGATGGAGATGCATGTAATTAATTTCTATTCTGGTCCAGAGATTTTCATGATAACAAATGATACTATCATTTCTTTTTCATCTATGATGTTGAGGTTGGCATGGTCCGTTGATAGATCGGTGTATTTCGTCCAGAATTTGATATATATTTACAAATATAATTATATTTATGTATTGATTAAGTGTACACAAATAAAATTTAGGAAAAATCGTCCAAAACGTCCCTCATATTTTGTAAAATAACTTTTTTCGTCCCTCACTTTTAAAAGTATAATTTTGCCCCTTACATATTCACATCGGTCAAATTTAGTCTCTAACTAGGTTTCCGATCATTTTTTGGCTGGAATCCATCATGTGCAAGGCACGTAATCATTTTTTAAGGGTAAATTTGTCAAATTATATTTTTGAAGGTTTCCGTTACACACATAATTAGTGAGAAATGAAAAATTCATGTTTTGAAATGTGAGGGATGGAGAAATTCATTTTGAGAGGGTAAAATATAATTTGACAAATTTACCCTTAAAAAATGATCACGTGCCTTGGACATGATGGATTCCGACCAAAAAATGATCGGAAACCTAGTTAGGGACTAAATTTGACCGATGTGAATATGTAAGGGACATAAAATTACACTTTTAAAAGTGAAGAACGAAAAAATCATTTTATAAAATATGAGGAACGTTTTGAACAATTTTTCCTAAAATTTATAAGTAACATAAAGTCATATAGACGTACATTATTATATTACGTAAAACGTACACTAACCAGACAACTGTGCAAGAATTCCATCAGTAGCTGTCCCTAGTCCGTTTAGATGTTACCTCCACAGCACGCAGTTGGACTGGTCATGTGAGGAGGTAATTAAACTTGATTTTTATTGGTGGGGCTGGTGTTAGCTCTTTCAGCATTAGATATATAGTCCTATTATAGGTTCATAATTAAATGGGATCTTTTTCTGTTATTTAATGTTCCTCTATTAGTTGTCACCGTTTCTTACTTGACGGCCATAATTAGTCGGCTACACTGTTGGAAACTCATAATCGATGTGGTCTGGAATGCAGTCAAGTAGTCAACATTCAGCACATGACACTCCATGTAATTAAGAAAATTGCAAGTTTACAAATGAATTTTCTGATTAGGTGCCTAAGAATACAAGTTAGTACACATAAATTATGTTTAATTTACTGTTTAAATGCATACATTTACATTTATTGAACCCCATTGCATGTGAGGTTAAAGTTGAAATCTTAGAAATTAGAAATCCTGAACACAAATCTTTTTAATTCCGACTCATTTCCTGTTTAAAAAAATTAATTTATTTTAATTTCATTTTTCCAATTTAAAAACTAACACTAGATATCCCTTTCAATGAAAACCGATTATAGATCAAGTGGCCTAGTTGGAGAATTTTCAACAATGGTTGTCTTTGTTTTACCATAGATTATCACCAGTGTATAGTATTTTGAATGGTAATTTTGAAACTACAAACTACAATCAGTTTTTTGCTTAAATAAAATATTATTATAGTAGGATTAATCACGTTAACATCATTCGAAGAAGAGAAAAGTTCTACGCTGAGGAAAAATTATTTGTGACCTATACACATAAAAAAGTATTATAGATGTACAACAGAATCATACTTAGAGTTCCTCTTTAACTTCTTGCATGCTCTTTGAATGTTTTTTCAGGTCGAATGACAAGGATATATAATAGGCAAAGTACATAATCGAACTGAAGTAAATTTTATATACGCTGATAATATATATACTATCATGATTGGATATACAAAATTTGGATTATAAATTTAAATTCAACTTAGTTATCATGCATTTAACTGTGATAGTGCATACATTGTCAGTGTATAATAAATTTAATCCATATAATTGTGTAAGAAGTTCAAAGGGTATGTGGATATCATTACTTCACAACTAATGTGAGCAAACGTAATTATTTAGTAGAGAGATATGAAAACGCTTACAATTCATTTTAAAGTTTCTTTATTTTAAAGATAACTAAACAGGAGTTACTCTTATAAATGTAATATACATTTTCTACTACATCTGTACTCTCTTCTGAAAAAAAAAATAATAAATTGTAGCAACCGGAAAGTAAGGAAATGGACGACAAACAAAACTATTTCCTTCCAACAACTGAGATTCGACTTTTCCGAAATCCTAATTAAAAACATTCAAATACACTTGATTTTTCCATTGGAAAATTTTTTTCCTGGAAAATTTGATCAGACATGGTCAATATATAAGAAAAAGGTAGACTAATCTTCAGAATATTAATGGGATTTCCATCACTCCTTCAACTTGAGCAGCAGCTTCATCCAAGAGCCAATTTTCAAGAAATGACAAAGGAGGATTATTTTCCAGCTTTGGCTTTTGTTCATGAACATGATGATGATCACTTGACATGATGATCTTCTCCTCATTTCCGCTGGTCTCAGAACCCTTTTGAGTAGAATCATCGGAAGATGATTTTTCCCAAGCCAACCCACTCAGGTTGTCAAATGACAAAATGGACTCAATTTCATCTTTTGGCACCATACAACTATTACCTGCCTCTTGATCATCCTGAGTTACAGGCCTACAGCATTTAACAGAGATAGAAGCCACTGAATCTCCTGTTGCACGGGTTTTGTCACCTCCTGTTGGCGAATTAGTAATGTTATTTGACCTTGGAGAAGATTTCATCCATCCTTCTAAAAGCCTGGAAATGTTTTCTGCACTTGAGGCATATACTGTAGTGTTCTGGTTTAGCTTTAGAGCTGCAGAAGTATTATTATGCTTTCCATCGTCACAAAACGCCTTTGAAACCAACTGATTGATTGTCGCTGTGCTTGAATCCGATAAGATTTGGGGATCAGAACCTGCTTGAAATCTTTTGATCTTCTTCTTCAGATGAGTATTCCAATAATTCTTTATATCATTATCTGTTCGCTGTGGAAGATAGGAGGCGATGGCTGCCCATCTGTACAATGAAAAGTATACAGTCATGTAATATCTGATGCCTTTTCTTCCTATAAAGACAACTTGGTAATGGTGGAAAACGAATATAAGATAGAGGAAGAGAGTATTATGCATAGAAATAATACGATCTTTAGTTTAGACTTGTAAGTTAAACGGATAATTATGCCGATAGAGAGGTCCTAAATCATGCTAGGCTCAAGAGAGTACGTCCTAGAAACAAAGGTACTACTATAAAACTTGTTTTAATTAAAATTACAGAAGGATGAGTCAAAAAAGTACTTGTTTCCCAGTAAAGCTTGAAGATGGATTATCATTCCTTCTTCATGGGGAGTGAAGTTGCCCCTTTTGATCCCAGGCCTCAAGTAATTGGTCCATCTAAGCCTGCAACTTTTGCTGCATCTCAGCAGCCCTTATAGCAAATAAAGCAACCATATAAATTTAGTGGAAAATTTGAGCTAAAACATGAAGAAGAACTAGACTGATTGATTGTGGTTAACTGTTACCAGTGTTAGTCGGTACTGATCTCCAATTTCCAGGACCATGTTCTTGGATGTAAGATACCAAGATGATGTCTTCTTCAGGGGTCCATGGACCTTTCTTGATGCCAACTTTGTCACAGCAAGGAGGTCTTCCCATATCCCTCTTATCTCTCTTTCTTTCTTTCTTTCTTTCTCTCTTCCTCTATCTCTCTCTTTTATGCATGTGGGGTGTCTCTGTGTGTGTTTGTGTGTGTAAATTTGCTTGGAGGGGTGACTTTTGTTAAAGCCCCAAACAGGCTGACTTGATGATGAACATGTGAAAGTTTAAATAAAAGGGGACTAAAGTTAGGAAAAGAAGGCTTTTATTCATCCATTGCTAGTCAGTCATCTGGCATTTCCTATAGGGATTTGTAGTACTTGCATTTAAAGTTTAAGTCAATGTGCCAGCCCAAAGTCAGATGAGAAGTTGAATGTTTTTCTTCTTTCTCAGCAAGTCACGGATAAGAGTGACGACGCAAAAGTCTTACTATTTTTGTGACAGTCTGGCTCAAAATTGGAAATTAATTAATTAGATAAGGATGCATTTTAGTAAAATAACTCGAGATATACCTGAGTAGGTCTAAATTTTATTAGCTTGAAATCTAATTCTATTAATAAGGCAAAAAGATCGCAACGGATCTTCTGTCTCACACCCTATGCCATTCTCTGTCCCATTTTTTATTATATTGCTATTTCTCCTACATAAACACCATGTTTTAATTCTTTTTTTTGTTTTCTTAAGATCCAATAACTATTAATTGAATAAAAAAATAAATATAACAGTTTCAAAAAAGCAATATATAATAGAAAATTAAAAAATACAGCAGAAAATTCATAAAAAAATCTCATATTTTATGCATTTTGATTTTTTGACTTTGTTAAATTTTATATATTACTCAATTAATAATTATTGGATCTTAAGGAAATAAAAAAGAACTAAAATATGGTGTTTATGTAGGAGAAATAGCAATATAATAAAAAATGGGACAGAAAATGGCACAGGATATAGGACAAAAGATCCGTTTCGAAAAAAAATTGGGCAAAATTTGTTATACAGTTCTCAAATTGGCTGACTGCCCCATTTAATGGCTACCATACATTAAAAACGGTTTGGTCAACATGGTGGCTCCTGTTTTGTCTCCAACACAACATTGGTTTGGATAAAATAGTTTAATTACATAGTAAACTTATTTAACTAGCAAATACTTGCTCGAAATTTTTTTTTTTAGTACTTGCTTGAGGTTAATATTTTAAAAGTTCACGGGTTAGTGTTTGATGCACTTTTGGTGTAAAAAATTCAAGCGTCAAGAATCTAAACTGGCTAGTGTCAAAAGTGATTTACTCTAACAATATAGGAAGCATTTATCCAAAATTTATAACCATGATCACTAGCAATCAATTTTAACTTTTTCTCTTGAGGCTGTACATTGCGACTTTCTCTCTTTCTTTCTTTTTTGTTGGGGGGGGGGGGGGGGGGGGGGGTGGGGGGAGATGAATTTTATGTTTCTAATGAGTAAAAACATAGTCAACTACTACAAATTATTCAGAATATTGTAAGAACTGGGGTTAGAAGAATAGAACAGATTTGGAAGGTCGGACACTTGTAAATCCTTGAAGCAACAATCCCATGCCGACCATATTTATTTACACAGCCTGTGGCACACAACTCTTAACTGCATTCCACCTCCTCTTCACCATCTTAAAGGGTGCTTGAATGTCCAATTGGTAAGGTTACTGGCTTGATTTGAGACCAATAAACCACTTCCCCACCTTATTAAACGCTAAAAGCCCAAAAAGAAGGGAAAGATAAAATGTAAGGACAAAAAAAAAAAGGACCTATGGATGTGATTCACCTTATGAGTGATAATCATGGTTGGCTTGAAGATATTACTTTTTCCTTACTAGGGGTCAATTAAAGTCAAAGCATTATCCATCAAAGACTTTCCTTGTAGAAATTTGGCAAATTGGATGTAACTTTTGATCAAGAGATCAAATTAGGCGAACTGCTGTTTAAGTGATTGTATTATGTGTATCAAAACTTTGTATCTTATACAAGAATAGTGCAACTTTTGGAGCTACCATTACATATAGACCAATAATGCACAAGAATTGTTCAACCAGGGTGTGATATAGGTGGATTATGATGGCAATTTTAGGGTAGCATAATTTGTCCTGAAAGCACAAAATTTAACGAGGAGTTTTTATACTCTCTCCGTCTCGTTCATTTTTCACTAAATTCCTTTAAAATTTGAATTTACCTTAATTCTCAGCTCTTTGGTCTGAAAAATTTTACATTTTGGAAGTTAGGTAAGTTATATTTGTCATTTTATGAGTTTTAATTAGGTTTCTATTTACTTTTATTGCAAGATTTATTTGTTTATGTACTATTGCCAAGTAATGCATAAAAGAGACGGAGATTTATTTGTTTATGTACTATTGCCAAGTAATGCATAAAAGAGACTGGGAAACATATATATGCCTGAACGTCATCGCAAGGATCATAGCATATTTTCTTATTCAACAAAAATTTACAGTAATTTCTTTTGACTTACCTTTTGCATGAATTAAGCATTCTTTTTTTTTTTTTTTTGAATTTTGATATGAATTAAGCATTCTTGATAGACATGATTGCACACATTCTTCACCTGTTCTTGATATTATTTTATAGTCATTTTCTCAAAATAGCCATTTTCAAAAGATAAATGCCATTCCTATTTTAAAGGAAAGGGGCGAGATAAATTGCTTACCCCATGAATTTTCTTTTTTTTTTTTTAAATAAGTCCAAAGTCTTAAACCTGAGTTCTCTCACTTCCACTCTCTCCCCCACGAGTTGAGTACATAACACTCGTCACGGATGTTTTACTTTTACATACAAGAAATTATCTTTTAAGATATGAAATATGATACATAGAACAACAACATTTTAGGTATAATGCTATAAAACAACATAAATATGTATAAGAAAAAACTGTTATTAATTATTAAAATGTGGATTTACAAGTTAATGTTTCACCTTCGTATACTGATAGGTAGTTGTAAAAAGCTCATGGACACTTTGTGAAGTTTCAATTTTTCCCAGCTATTAATACCTAACTTAGTTGTCCAGCCTTTTTGCACAAGATCACAATTTCCTTCAAATCTAAATAGCTTTCAATAAAATCAAACGAACTCTAAAGGAACATGTATGAAATGAGCTTTATGGACTATACCATGGGCGTCAAGAATTAAACGTTCTAATGGCTAATCTCCCCATCAAATTACCTTAAAACCTCTATAAATTAATATTCTTGAGACCATACAAATTCTATTAATTTAAAGAGATATTAATTAATCGATAAATTAATAATTTATTAACTTATTGAGTGTACTTAAAATTCTATCTAAGGAATATAAGCCAATCCATATCTGCTTCATTTATAAATATAATTTAATTCTATCAATATCTTCAATTATGTTGTAATTGATAACACTTCCTGTTATCAAGATGTCAAAAAGATTTAGGAATACTAAATGATAGATATCAAAAAGATAGATGTCAATATGCACGTGGAATGTTTTCTATTATACTTACACACATAATGCTTTACGTTAGATTTAAGTTTAAGAAAAGAACAAACAACAATCAACTCATATTTTAGAAAAATATAATATATAATTTTAGTAAATTATTTATTTATTTTATGAACCGGACCAAAGGACTATATAAAGTTTTCCGAAAAATTATTATTTTATTTTTTATCAAAATTATTAATTTAGCTCGTTAGCCTAAATTGGGACTAGAAAAAAATATTATTTAATAAAGGTTATTAATTTATCGTGTATTATTTTATGAAGGTTTTACTGTACCTTGAAAGATGCAACCGATCTTTACAAATCTTTTATTGACATATTCTTCTCAGTTAATAGTTATTGGATCATAAGGAAACAAAAAAGAACTAAAACATAATGTTTTTAAAGAAAAAATAGTAATATAATAAACAATGGAATAAAGAGTAGCACAGAAAGTGAAACAAAAGACCTATTGCGTTTGTTATGCAACATCCAACTAAGATTAAGTTTAGCCGATACCATGATTGTGTCAACTAATTTCTTGCCAAATCTAATCCTTAACCTACTACTGATTCTATGTTAACAAGTCCGGTCACAAGAAATCACCACTAATCCATGCACCTCCGGGTTCCAAGTCAATGAGATTACCACCTCAAAATTCAAATAGGATGCTAATAGCTGAGACCATATATCATGGTCCTTAAGCCATTACCAGAGTTCAGTGCACATAGTACGCAGTGCACTCTCAGCTTAAGAACTTTGGAACACGGCATTTGTTCGAAAGCCAAAAAGGCATAGATTCCTCTTCTTATTTTTTTACCCTTCCTTCTACACCAGACGAGAACATATTCTCATATAGGAAGAAAAAGAAATGTTATGGAACAAGTACCGAGCACCAGACGGCCTTCTGCATGATACTGAAACTTTGACAATCTCTAAAACAGTTTGCTGAGACTCCTCATAAATGGAAACGTTTTCGCACATATTTTGATCAAGTAATAAATCAAGCACAACTAAGGGCATCGTATGGTTGCTGTACAAATAGATAAGCTAGGATCCTTATGTCACCACTTCCATTTCCAGATCCTGGATTGGCAAATTAAAATAACACAGAAATAGATATATATATATATATATATATATATATATATATATATATATATTACATACAGCCGGACGGATGCCTTACATGCCCACCATGTTGTACATCTGTTCATCACCTGATTGTTCCCAGCAAATTGGCACCATCAAGCTTTGCACCTTCCAATTGCTGTGAGCATCAAGATAGTTAATTCAGTCAAATAAGATATACATATTCCATAGTGGATGAAGCAGTGAGCTAGTAAATGTTCATAGGAACTAGCTGAATCAAGAAGTTAATATATATATTAACAAGCAAAACAAATTTGTCTATGATGTTCATCCTGTGACAAACTGCACTAAATTCCTGTTACAACAAGCCTTGTCGCTTTATTTGAAAAAGCTCTTTTCCCGAAATGATGTTTTATTTGGTGCAAGCACTTGAGGAGAGGGGAAGAGGAGGTATTCAGAGTGAGAGGAATTCCAGATGCTCAAAATGTGTCTTAACAAAATGTAGACTACATTATGTGTTCATGCGGGGTATCTGTGTGCATTTGTGCGTGCATGTGTGGCATCTGTGTGTGTAAGAGAGAGAGAGAGAGAGAGAGTGAGAGTAATGTATAATCAAAGAATGACACAATGCAGCTCCGGCTTTTCCTTTTTGGAAACCAAAATAGCTTAGCATCTGACAATAATGATCTAAACAATGACTTGTTTGTCAGAACACATTACTAACTTCATCAATGCATGACTGAAATTATTTTGATTGTATTTAATTTCTTTTCTTGCAAGACAACATCTTGACAATTGCAAAGCTTAAAACTGCTGAAAAGAAAATTAAATGACCAGCTTACACAATCTCAAGTTCTTTTTCCATGATATCAAATAAACAGAATATAACCACTAAAATGACAAGAAAATGGCGGCTTCCAATGTCTACATTATTTGAGCCTAGCTTCCATTAAAAAAATGAAAAATAAAATACATAAACTTTGAGCACAACTTCAAAACAGCTTTGTTGCCTCATATGAAGACAAACCAGAAAAATAGCTGGAAAGGGTCGTTCAACATCCTATTTAATTATGAACAAGTTCCATTTGGAGTAAGAAGCAAGCATCTTTCCAGAGTAGGATAGGTTTTCCCTTCCCCCACTTTTTTGAACTCTCTGTCCCATTGAAACTGTCATGCTTTTATTCTCAGTTGTCCCAAAATTCTGGTACCTACCCAAAATAGCAAACAACTTAAATCTGACTCCCTCATTTACCCCTCATAAAGTTGGCCAAAAAGGTTCTATTTCATACCATGGGACCGTGCAATCTTCTCAATAAGTTCAGCATAGATGCATGTTAAGTACACTTCTGTAGAAGCACAATACAGATTGGGATGGAGGAGTTTTTTTTTTTTTTTTTTTTTAATTTTGGTTGTCATCTTCTTTTCATTTTTCCATCTCTTTGGAGAACAGAGAGGAAGGGTAAAACAACAGGGACAATGGAGTGTTTGCAACCAGCACCAAGATGGTAAAGTCCAAATATTATGTCATACAATAGCCTGAACTAATCGAGACCCTGCTCCCTCATCATTTTGGAAGATCCAATAGTTCTTATTCTAAGCAATGCAAGTTGGAATTGTAAAATATGTTGTACTACTTCACGAATATTCATTTGTCCTTTTACATAAGAATATTTTGCAATAGCAACACAATTTCAGATTTGAATCTTAAGCCTTTTCAGTAGTTTTGCTTTTATATTTTTCCCATGCAGGAATAAAAGCTTTTAAAAGAACAAAAAATTGACCCAAAATCCCCTCTCTCTCCCCCTCAAGAAACTAACACCACACACCAGAGAGAACTAAAGCTAGCATATCAAACACAAATAATCTCCATGTACTCCAATACAGATACACTATGAATGAAGGATAAAAATACTATATTGAAGAGACTGGCAACAGCTTTGTTATGGTAGGTACCTACATTTGCTTTATAAACATGAGTTAAAAAGAAGGAAATGCATGGACAACTTTTACTTACTGTCTCACGAAGATTCACATGCCGAAGATAAGCTCTCTGGAGATTGGCACCCTTCAAATTGGCATTAGTTAACTTTGCACCCTGGATGGAGGAGAATAGAGGGGCTGAGTTAGAGGTAACCCAAGTAGCTAAAAGGACAAAAGAAACAAAGAGACAAAAAAGAATGTGGATACAATCACCAGTGGCTCTGAATGTGCAACAATCAAACATCACTATTGAAGTTTAAAATCAAATACACCAATTTATAGATATCTGGATGTCCAATTGATAGCATTGTAAGGCCACACAAATTAAGAGGCAGCAGGCACTATAATCTTGCATCTCATAGAAATAGCACTTGGGCAACAAGTTTCATAAGAGTACAGGACGGTCAGTTGGGTAAACCAGCATATAATTCAGCAACCAGCAACATGCTTCAAGTGCACAACTAGAAAGAAAATGCAAAAGCAATACTACCGGTGAAATTATAGCAGCCCATTTTTTCTCATTCATTCCTTTCTGTTCCTTGTCAATAGACAGTAGATTATAAAAGTAAAATAATGTACAATATAGAAAATGATCAGAAAAAAAGCTGTATTACAATGGAGATAAAAGTTATTTTATGCAAAAACTTATCAAGGTCTGATGGCTGCTAAGTGACCTCACCCACTGCCAAGTGATATCTTTTATATGATTTGGGTAATAAGAACTGATACTGGTATTCTAAAGCCCAAACAAGGAGAGCACCAGGTTCCAATGACAATACACTCCTCAAAATGGAACAATGCTTAATAACTGTCTCCCACCACTAATAACACAGGGCAGTCCAATGAATAACAGAAGAACAACACAACACATAATTTCAAAATTATACAACCAATGACATGATGAGAATATTCCTCTTCTTTAATCATCAAAAATTGCTTAGTGGGAAAGGGGAAAGCATATGAGGGCTGAGCTAAGACCCTATTTTCCTGCAATGCTCAACAAGAGATGCACATTATGGAATAATTCTTTCTGGCACCCAGTTGTTAAGTTCATGCAAAAGCTCTACGAAAATGATTTGAGACCTACTAATCAATTTGTCATATGTAAAAGATGATAAAGAAACGAACTGTCCTCCAGGCTGTCCACTTTGTCCCACCCAAACTACTAGTATATTAATTCAATCCTCACGTAAAAACATGTGCCAAGACAAACAGAAAAGTCCAATTTAAAGACTGAAGTACAAAACTACTAACAATAAACAACGTACTTCAAACTAGTATTTACATAGTATACTTAATGAAGTGTAGAATTTCAATTTAAAACCAAAATCATGCAATGGAAGACAACAAATACCATTCTCAACTTATAATGAAATCACTAAACCGAACTTCAGACACTCAGTAACCCTGGAAGCACACAAATAAACAATCTGTAGATTCATATGAAAATTGCCAAATAATTAAAAAAGAAAGAAAGAAAACTGGTACTCTTATAAGCATTGACAAACAACAAAAGGCACCACTTACCTTTAGATTGGCTCCTTCCAGATTAGCTCCTTCCAAGTTAGCATTTGTAAGATCAGCCGTCAGCCGTCTGACAATTTAAAGCAAGCAAAGTCGAGAAGCAAGTTTAGCAAAAGATGGGAATCAAGAAAAGGGCAAGTCCACATAAAAGAGAAACCAATGTGCTGTTCAATTTTTCCATTATATCCCTTTTCCTTGCTTGGACAACTATTATAACCAGCAGTGTCAACTTTTCTATCCATCATGAGATCCTTTTGTACAATATACACACACATAACTTACAATTATTTTGCACATCCCCAATTTAGTCTTTGTCTCCAAAAAATGTTCATTTTAAGGGTAACTGTGAATATTGCTTTTTATTAAAAAAGAAACTAGAAATACATTGATGTTCTCAACTGGCTTCCCAAAGAATAGAAGTCGATGTCCTAATAATTGACTTTAAAGTTGACTTTTTCTCAATCTCCTTCAAAGTCGATATTCAAGAAATCAACTACTGTACTAAGATTACATATCTTCTTCCTTCCCTTTACTCAAAATACTCCAAATTTCTCCTTCCTCAGACCCACTGCAATTTCCCCCTCAATTTCTTCTCTATTTCCCTTCTTGTTCCTCAATTGAGAATTAATTACCTCTGGCCTCCTTTCACTTTAAAGGCAATACCACCGATCAGACAACAACAACAACCACTCTCCAAAAACTCCCAATACTCTTTTACATATTACCTAAGCCATATTACTGGTAAGTACCAATGAAGGGGTGATTATGATTTGAAGCTCTCATTATCAATATTATACCTTCCCAGGCTTCAATTTGTTAGTCTTGTATGTCTGGATCACACCAATTTGTCTCTCTCTGATCACAGCCCTTGTGTTCACAAACATTTTCAAGAAAACTAGTTTGCCCAGCCCAAAATGTGAAGGACAGGAAAGTAGTCGCAATGATTTCATCAAGAAAACATTCAGAACAAGCAAATATTGGGAACAAACACAGACAAAGTCAACTTTAAATTCTATTTTCAAAATCGACTTATGTATCCTTGGAAGTAATTTCAAAACAGCAATACTATTTAAATTTTGAATAAGAAAGCCAATCTTTGATAAATAACCCTTGTTCCAGATAATGTATTTCCATTTATACATGTTTTTATTAAAAAAAATCTTAAAAATCTAGGCATTAAAAGAAAAAAGGCAATTAAGAATTTGAAACTTATTAGCCAAAGTGGCACAAATATTCAATGCAAGGTTTCATGATGTGAAATGATAAACTGCCTCCCTAGCATCCCATTCAATCTGGAATACCAGTTGGAAAATTTTTAAGAATTTGGTGGTTAATTTACATGCACTACGAAGTCAATTCACCAATTAGAGATGCCTTCCCTAGAATCGACTTCCTGGGGACGTCCAAACATATCCCAGACTCCACTTGAATAAAAGTCAAATATCCAATTCAACATTGATGTTCTTTTAATATCTAATAGGGCAAAGTGCACAAGATGGCCAGTTTAAACTTCTTCATATGTCTCATTTTAGTTTCTCAATTACTTTTAGACTCAATTTGATCATTTTTTGTTTGTTTAATATTTTCACCCATTCCATATATATCTCCACTAAGTTCAAAAAAAAAAAAAAACACTCATGTGAGTTGCTTAGACTCAATTTGATCATTTAACTTTTGTATGTTTATTCCACCGCATATCTCCACTAAGTTTAATATAAAGTACCTCATGTGAGTTGCACAATTTCTTTCAGAGGCATTGTATTTTTATCAGTTCAATGGATTTCTTCTTTTGTTCTTATTCCTATTTTTTATTTTTCCGATTCTTCTTTCTTCCCCTTCTTATTTCTCCTCCCATAAATCCTAGCACATTTTGCAACTCAAAATAAAGATGGACAGCCACCAAAACCTATTCCATCTTCCAATTAACCTCACATTCTCTACTAATTTTTGGACGTTGACATCATTTACATTTAGTGATAAAATTAACAGAAACAACCTTGTAGTGCTCAAATGAAACATGAAGGCAGTGGCACCACTACCCATGCAGCTCATCTCTGTTTCTAATCCCACAAAACAGATGCAAGTACTTTCCTCTCAACATCATAAAGCTAACTCAAACCTAGAATCAATCCTCCAACTACCAAAATATCGAATGAATTCATACTCCAAAATCCAAAAATTCCTAGATTCCTGTTACAAGTTAAGCAAATGCAAATATCCTAAAATATATGTGCCCTTCTGTTTAAATGTATCAATCTATCAAAACGTATGGATTGATATACAAAACTGACACTCCAAATTCCAGTTGATTTCAGAAGATTGTCAAGAATAAAGGACAAACTTCTAAATTTTTATGTTTTAAACGAAGAACAATCTACCACCATTTAAGCAATTACCCAGGTTCTTGATAAAAAAAATATTGAGGTTTTAGCATAATGACAAATGATAAGCAAGGGCAATATATAGTGTCAAACAAGTCATTTTGTTGTCCTCAAGTTGTTTGACCGTAACAGGATTTGCCTAATAAGTGAAACTTTAGATTAAAAGCACTTACGACATGCATATTCAACAAATGCTACATATCTTCTAAATGCTAATTAGCGAGGTACAATTTAAAAAGTATCTTGAAAATGGACTTCCATCAATGAGAAGCTAAGTCCAATAGGGCCAAAGGCACTTTAAGGTTTTCCTTTTCTTTAAATTATTTATGCAAAAATAGCCTTTGGTTACAAATACAACACTTAGAAGAACCCGGTCCAAACACAAAATCAATAGTTATTTGTCCTAAATAAAATGTTCTAGATTTATTCAAGTTATATCACAATCACAACAAAATACCAACTTGCTCTCAAAAGCTTTGGTTTCATCGTGCTGGAAAGAGAAGTTTCTACATACAAATTCCATCACTACATCATAGTTTGCATGAAAAACTCATTAAAGATTAAAATGCTACAAAGTTCTCAAAGTTACAATTAGCCATTGTCCCAAAATTTTAGCAGCATTATTTAGAATGAACCTCAGGCAAAGTAGAAGCTAAAACCTTCATGAAACTTCTCTTGTGAAAGTGGATGTACAATAATGGTCCGAAGTATTTGTTCAGAATTTTGCTAAGCACTTAGTACAACATCTTGACAACTTTAACTGAATTAGTTCATCAATATTGTGGGACTGTCACCTTTCTATGAATGTGCAGATATTCTGTGACTTAACATTTAAATACCTGATTTGTTGTAAACCTGAGTTCAGATTTCAAGTCAGCCATAGCAAGCAGAGAGAGCAAAGAGGGGTGTAACATTAAGTATGAAATCTTTCAGATTAAACTCCACAAGTTTTCCTCCAGGATGTAATCTTCAGCAGTTCCAGCTATCTATCCCAATTTACTGGACGAATTTGATTTCATATTCACTCAAACTATCCATTTCCCTTTAGGGGAAACACAGGTAAGTAATCTTACCCTCACTCTAATCCATTTTGTTTAAATCACAATACTATGTTTACATGCCATAAAAAACTATTTTCTCAAAGATGACATTACACAGTTGCAAACTTTAAATTTTATCTCATCCATGTTATGGTTAATGCCCTTAGAAAACATTGTATTCCTTTACCATAAATTTCAAAGATCAAACAATGCAATATGTGTGAGGCACAACAAATCTTCATGTATGTTGTGCATCACTGCATGTGTGTTAAACATAATTTATTGTAATACAACAGCTGCAAAGAATTCCGAAGGAAGAGGAACGGCAAATGGGAATTTTATTTCATGAAAACGTGCTTGACAGATGCACTGAGGCAAATGGCAATTTTGTTTCATGAAAATATGTTTGACAGATGCACTGAGGAAACAAGAAAACATGAATGAGAGCAGTCCAGTTAAACTTGAGAATATTTCACCTGTAAGTGCGCTGATCGCAGATCTGCCCCACAAAAGCTACAATCTACCAAGCATGCATCTGCAAGAATGATCATAAACAATATAAAAATGATGCTTTACTTAGATGCAGTTACAAAGGCAGACAAACAGAAAGAAGATAGTTATGTAATCAACCAAGGGTTCAAGGAATTCTAAAAGTAAAAGATTTTCATGATATTCTAAGCATCCCTTAAAGATTAACAGCCTAATTGGCAGCAAAAATACATCCTTTAAGTGTCCTTAAGTTTCAATGTGGTTTTATTTTCTTAGGTTTAAAACTTTCTACAATTTTAGGTCTTAAGGGGCATTTTGGTGACAAATTATCTGGATGGCCACCAAACTTTTGGAATCATTGAACTATTAAAAGTCTGGTTTTGACCACTGAACTATCTAAAGTTTAGATTTCAGGCCATTCCATCAAATTTAAACATTAAATATGACAGATCTGACTGCTCGCACCATTCACAAGACAAAAGGGGCATAGTTAACGACTAAATCTGACGAAATGACCCGAAATCTAAACTTTAGATAGTTCAATGCCAAAACCAGACTTTTAATAGTTCAGTGGCCAAAACTCGACGATTCCAAAAGTTCAATGGCCATCTGAATAATTTGCTCTATTTTGGTCTTGTACTTGTTCTCAGGAAATTTCCAGCAACTATGCCATTTTGTCTTTTTTTTTTTGTTATTTATTATACTAGGTAACTAGATGGGGTAGTAAATGTTAGAGAAGTTCTACAACTAGCTTGCTTTCCTACTTAGAACAGAAACTAGGAGTTCTATTTCTTTCTATAAAAGTTTATAGCTTAAAATACGTGTTCCTGTGACATTCTAGGTAAATAGATGAATGAATAATGAATTAAATTTTTTCTTTAGCAGTTGCTTTGTTCTGTTTCCCCTCTTTCCGCCCACAACAGTTCAGGGGTACTCTTCACAACCCTGCAACAGCCCCAAGATCCTCCCATTCTTCAACTAGCACTAATAGGCAAGATCTTTCCTATCTTGTCCACTAGCATTATGAGTGTAAGACCTATTTCCATGTGGAAATAAAGCAGGCCATAGGTCAAGTGTAATGCAATTTAACCATGCTTGTTTTATTCAATTAAACACTAACAGAAAGAGAGAGAATCAAAGTTTAATGAAACTGTAGCCTACTAGCAAGTTGAAAAAACCATCCTAACTGAATGAACTGTTATAAGAACTGTTTCTCATAATGTCTGAAATGACATCATTTCCTTGTCATGATCTGATTTCCAAGTAACCAGTCAGTCAACAAGACACAAATGCTAAAATAGCATCTACTTGTAACTTCTTTCTCCCTCAAAACATCTCATTTCCCTTTTTCAATCAAAGTGAACATACATGTGGCTGCACTCAAATTCACTTTTACGTTCATACTCTACTTTCTTTCTTTCTTTGCTTCTTGTAAACGTATTTGATACATTACCTTCATCTCCTCTGTTAAGCAAACAGCTAATATCTCTTAACGTTTCCTGTTTATTTTCTTTCTTTTGCTTAAACAGCTAGCCACCATTCCTTTATTCTATCTTATTATTTTGAAACTAGCAAAGATCAACCGCAGTGAGGAGAGGGGGAATAAAAAAGATTAGCAAAACTTTAAATGATGAGGACCTTTACCATGACCATATTTATGAACAGCAAGGTTGCCTCAAATGCAGATCTCTAGGGTTCATAAAATGAGGACCTTTAGATTTTTTAGATCACACAGTTGCTATGCTTAGACTTCTTATATTAGACAATTGCTCAAAGATCCAAAAGATATCGTACATGGAGGATAGACCCCTTTGATCACAAAATTTCTAAGACAACACAGATTTCTAGTGCAAATATTTTTGTTTAAAGTAACCAGAATACTTTTTGCCAATAACTTCTGTGCATATTGCAGCTGCTTTGGCTGGTGGCCTGTGAAGTTATAATTGTTGAGGACCTATGTTATGGCCCAGACTGCATCAGAAAGAATATTGCAGTCCCCTCCCTAAGTTCAAATTATTAGCAAAAGAAAAACATCATATCATCATGTCAGATTGCTTGTTACATTATACAAGTCATATCCTTGTATACGCTAAAAGTAAAAGAGGCTTCACTTATAAGAACGGGCATATTATGTTACTTATCTACCAGTTGCCAGAAAGACTATATCGACTAATGATTGCAAGAGTGCCAGGAATCCCATGTACGTTACGTCATCAGTGGTGCCTTCCAAGGAAGGAACGCCAAATCTACAACAATTATTGAGAAACATGGTGACAGGATTTGTTAAAGAAGGTATTTATATCCTGTAATTGCAAACAAGAAGCAACAAATTACCTTGTAAGTTTGCACTTTGAAGATTGGCACCTGCTAATAAAGCTCCACGAAGGTTGGCTCCAGTAAATTCGCATCTTCCCTAGGCAAAACAAGATTTTTCTCAGGTATGTCAAAATACATAAATGTACTTGAAAGGATAAAGAATAGACACAAACTGACAGCAGACACTTTACTTAGAACCTCAAATAAATATTCAGAAAATTATTCTACTTAGTCATATACCCAAAGAAAACAAAAAAAAATGATGCAAAGAAAATCAACATGAAAACCTTACTCGCGCAAAGTTGCATTGTGAAAAATGGAAGCCTCAGCATCCACATCCTGTAATAAAGATGAAAAATATTACCTGTAGTATAGGAAACAAAAATTCACATAAGGAGTATAAAGCAATCAGAAAATAATCGCCTCTGACAAACAGAACCTTAAAACCCATATGACCAACATTTTTACTAAGAAACAACAAAAGGATCTAAAGACCAAATCATAAAGGTAAAAAAGCAATTCAGAATCTTAAGAGTCCAATTTTTTACATGTGATATAAATAAAGAACTTTAATTTACAGGATAAACATAAACATGTATTTGATGAACAGTAAATTCTAGAAGGCAAAAACCAATATGAGTGGGAGAAGAGAAAAAGAATGCTTACCTTGAATTTTGCACAGTGGAGATTTGCACGTGAAAAGAATACATTTTTAAGACATGCATAGCCGAAGTCCACATATGACAGGTCCTGAAAACATCAAAGACCCAGCATCCCCAACCCAGGAGACCACAATCATAAACTAGAAATGAATAACGAAGCATACTCTGGATGCTTGAAAAAGTCAGAGGTAAGACATCTAGAATAAATGAAGGAAGGACATAATTACAACTAATAGTCAGAGGTCCTTGAAAAAGTTATGCTGGATGCTTAATGCATTACAAACTTTTCCAGGCATTTTTCTTCATGTTCCCTTTAATTCAATCATTTACATCTAGAAAATACTTCTATGGTAAACCTATTAATCTTACCGATCAATAAGATTATACTACAGATGAAATACACATTACATTACAACGAGCAGGCATACAAGAGTTGCAAATTCTCACCAGCTTAGAAAGATCAAGACCAGAAAGATTAACTCCTCGGAATCTAACTCTCTCGGACTGTATGCATTTGATTATATCAATGCGAGTCAATTCCGTACCCAATTCCTCCT
The DNA here is from genome assembly GCF_036785885.1 of Coffea arabica. Classification (NCBI taxonomy): domain Eukaryota; kingdom Viridiplantae; phylum Streptophyta; class Magnoliopsida; order Gentianales; family Rubiaceae; genus Coffea; species Coffea arabica. The sequence goes on along the minus strand of NC_092320.1, from coordinate 53,126,938 downwards.
CCTCCTTCTTCTTACTTAGAGCAGTTTTAATTCCATCTATCAGTCCCTGTAGTTAATCATATGACAGAGGAGATAAGAGCATCTTCATCTTCTTCAGAGGATGAAGTTATCCATAACAGCATGTTTACTAGTTGAAAAACATAGAATCAGATGTTAATTGATATTCAAGTACGAAGTTCCAATGAAAGAGAGTCAGACAGACAGACAGAGAAGTTCCGACACAAATTTGCCATACATTTAGAGAGAATAGAGCAATCAATTTTGTTCTAGCGATTTTGTTCTAGCATGAGAGGAGATGATTTAGAAACCTAAAAATTCAAAGCACAGGAACTGATTTCTAAATACACAAATAGAAAACAACTTCTAAACCTAACGCACCAAAATATTTTCCAAAAGTATCATATAGTACAGCCAGAAACTTAGAGAATGGCAGATGAAACAAGGAACGCAACTTTATCTTTCTGCATTCAAAAGGCAATGCAGACACAAATGGTATGCAAGTTGTTCTCCATCAAACAAGAAAATTAATCCAACAGAATGACTCACAAGTAGTTGGTAATATTCCGCCTCCCGCAAAAGCTCTAAATATTCAGAATCTTTCAGCATTGGGACAGCACCATCCCTCAACCAATTCAAAATATGCCGAAAATGTTTTCCATCCCTATCCACAAAAACATATCCCTGCAGCACATTGAGTGAAAGAAAATAGTTTAAACTTAAGTTACCAAAAGAAGAAGCTTCTACTCTTTTGACTCCAGCCCAAAGATTAAAAAGAATTCTCTGCTGTTAATTTCTATTAGATAGTTCCCAAATTGAACTATCAAGGGCTTTAGTAAGTCGTAACACTAAAGAAACAACAACTTAATTCATAACATAACAGATGAGTTCATAACTACAATACATGGGAACTAGCATTGACAGTCATGCCTTCAGAATGAGGAACATCGGGTGCAACTGTATTTATAGTACCAATGGTGAAGCCAGGACTTTGGCTAGGACTTTGGCTCAGTGGGGGCAAGATTGTACACTTAAAATGAAATTAAAAAAAGCCTCTTGTTCCACTTCCTATAATCTTTCTCATTCAAATGGTAATTAAATGTAGCATAATTAATAGCTTTGAAATAATTGGACCGTAGAAGAGATACCTAAAAGAAATAAATTGGCTGTTAAGAGATGACTAGTTTCCAAATTATAGGGGGGCAATGTCAAGAGATAAGGGCATGTTTTAAAATTAAGGGTGGGCAATTGTGAGAGAAACCTAAAATTTTATAAAGTTTTTAAGCATATTTTGTGATTTTTGCAAAGTTGAGGGGGGCAATTGCCCACCCTCACACCAAGGTGGCTCCATACCTGTATCTGTAAGTGGCTTGAAAGAAAACTGGGGTAAAAAATAATCTCGACCCTAGAGAAAATTCCATTTGTGGTGTGACTTCTAAGCCATAAAAATTGGCTAGATACAAATTTACTTACTGCCCATATTATCCAATCAAGTATTCATCTAAAACAGCTTCAAACACAGCAAAGAATGATAAAGTTCCTAGAGCAATCTCATAGACCATCGGATCCCACCGAATCCAAGAGCAGGGAGATAGGGCTTGCAACTAGTATAAAGCAAAAAGAAAAAAATTCCTATCTCCTTAAATCCCAAAAAAAACAAGATACACAATACCATTTTCCACAATATGAGGAGTTTCCTACCTAAGCCCAAAAATTCTCACTCCAGACTATCAACAAACCACTAATATCTTTCCTCCTTTGCTTCAAGAAAAGCAAATCACTGTACTAAGAGCACATCAATTAAATTACTAAGAGCAGAAGAAAATAGATAATTGAATACACCAAAAAAAAATCTACAGCTTCAAATTGGTCCTAATGAAGAAATGCTAATAAAATATACCTTGTCGGATTCATGGCTTAGAGTATGCCGACCGCTGAACATTGCAGCGAGCATCGAATCCGGCTCGCGGTGAGTTAATGTATCCACAGTAGTGCAAAATTTCTTCCCTCCTACAATTAAATATGTAAATAATAAAACAAAATTCAGAATTAGGGCTCGCTTGCTCCCAAGATTGATCAAGTAATTTGGCTGATACATAAATAAATAAATATATATATTTATATATTATATCTAGATGGAAAATGAGGAAGAACTTACCGATGTTGAGGCGGATAATGGAGGAAAAGCCGCCATGGGAGGAAATGGAATTCATGATTCAATCATTCAGTTCTGAGCATCTTTGCTGAGAGGAAAACTGGTGGGGCATTTGTATCGCTAGCAAGAGTGACGTGAGAAGCACGTGCGTTGGAAGCAAGTGGGTGTAGTGTAGCAAAAGAAGTAGGGGGGAATTTGGTCCAACGGCTGCGAGCTGACCGGTCATATGGATTGACTGGTGACTGACTGCTTCGGTCGGCAGGTCAACCGTTTCGCTACTTTTGCCCGTTTTTGCCCGTTTCTGAAAATGAAAATTCACTCTAACTTCAAAAATTAAAGAAAAACTACCCACAATTTTTTTTCCTTTGGTTGTGTTCATGAAACCTCTAATGCTGCTACTTGGATATTGTTTGGTACAGTTCTAGCTCATGGTAATTGCCTGAGCCACGTGCCTTAAAATGGGGTCAATTGGTGCCACTTAATTTTTAAAAAATTATACATTATGTATATGTACTAAACCAAGAATCGAAATGAATATGTACTAAACCAATAATTGGAAGAAATATTCTTAAGAATAATTCATGGACATATAATAAGGTAAAGGTTCCCTATAGTAGGCTATAAATGATATATAAAATGTAAAAGAGATTACTGTAATAATGGTATTGAGTGTGATTGAACCCCAAAAAATAGTGCAAAATATGGTATTTTTATAGCAATTAGTTTTTTTTGCTCGACACATATAAGATGGAGATCTTAGCCAAAAAAAAGAAAAAAAGAATAAGAAGCATAAATACAACATAACAACAAATGCACACTAAACAATTTTAAAGTTGAAACCTAAGATAATTAAGACAAGATTTGCTCAACTCCTAAATGATCTCTTCAAAGTTGAAACTCCAACACTCATAATAAAAAAATATCAATTGTTAACAAACAAAATTTGAGATGGTAAAATATGATATTTTTTCTCAAATCACTTATTTTTTTCTATTTCAAGTATGACATAGATCCTAATAGTTAGAACATGACAAAAATCTAGCATTAGAGGTTCTTAAAGAATTCAATTTTCTGCTTCCATCACGGCGTGCAACATATCATTTTCTGTACCATTCTCTGTCCCATTTTTATTATGTTACTATTTCTCCTTCATAAATATCATATTTTAGTTCTTTTTTGTTTCCTTAAGATCCAATAACTACTAACTGAATAAAAAATAAAAACAATAGTTTTAAAAATATATATAATAAAAAATAAAAATACAGCAGAAAATACAATAGTCCTTTTTTATTTTCTTAAGATCCAATAACTTAAAAATACCCGCAACGTTACTCAAATAATTAACTCTTATGTCAATATACAATTGATGAAAATGTTGATTTGATACATTTGATGCATCTAACGAAAGTAAAAGAAAAATTCATAGTACCTTACATATATTGTAGAATTTTTCATGTAACAATTATTTTGGCTACTTGCCAAAAAAAAGTATTTTTTTTTTTTTTTGGCTTGGATGCAAAGTTCCCATTGTCTCAAAAGAGACTGCTAACTGCAATGAATAACACCGCTCATGTAGTCAATCCAAATGCAATGTATCTAAATTTTAATAACATCTGGTAGAACAACGAATCTTACTGTACAAGTCTTGATATCTAAAACTCTTCCAGTGAAGCATTATCTGCATGTATATCAATCAATCAATTAATTAATGAGATGAATAATGGAGTAACAACAAAAATAGCAAAAAGAATCAAGAGAAAAAGAAAGCATCGGAATTGATGATAAAATCTCTTGAAAAAATGAAAAGAAAACAAAAGATGAAAAATAAATGAAGGATCAACTAAGCCCTATCGGAGACTTTTTTTAACTTAAAGAAGAACCTCATGTAAATACCATGAAATAGGGATTGCTTATATTCATAGAGATTTCATAAATATTCCATTTGAAAATAGAAAATTTGACACAATTGATTTTTTTTTTTTTAGAAATTAGATGCAGTTACTAATTTATGATCTAATATGTACAAAATAAAAACTTCAATCTTGATTACACAAGAATTTTTGTGAAAGCCTTTCAGAAAGTAACAAAAAAGTCTTGCATATGCAAATTCATTGAAATTTTACCTAGAAGCTATTAGCTTAAGCGTATTTCTTAATGGTAAAAGAATTAGTAGCAACTCAATATAACTTGTTCGCAATTATAACTGAATGGTCTATTTACATGATTAAAACAAATTTTCTCTATATAATATCAAAGCAATTCTCAAAATGAAGGTTTTAAATAACTGTCTTTTTCCAATTTCTTTATACTACTCCTATACAAAATCATGTACAACTATTTAGCTTCATGCTTACTTAAAAAAATCAAAATGACAAAATTAAATCACATATTCTATACAATCACAATAAAAAAAAGGCCAAAGTATGCTATTAAATTGACAATGCTAGACGAAAGTAAGAAATTTCCATAGAACACATGAATCTATCAACTTATTGAGATAGAACCAAAACATGCAAATGGTTCTATTCTTTTTTATTTGTGGTGATAATACCAAAATTTGAGACAGAACCAAAACATAGATTGGTGTTTGGGGCGATAATATCAAAATCTCAAGTTGGCTCAGTCGTCTTTATATTGATCCAATCACGTTACAAGCTCGCAGGCCCAAGATGCGATCGAGTCTCAGTAGCCAAATCCAACTATTTGGGTTCTGTCCTTGTTAGTCCAAAAGGGATATCCTAAGTGAAATTTGAGTGTTCAGCCTCTACTTATATATTGGTTTATATCACTTTAATTTTTCAATGTGGGATGGAGTATCACAGATCGCGCCATTCAATTCCTTTTATCTCATTGTACAATCGCTCACCCATCATAACTGTGAGAGCCCAAAAAATTTATACTTATTTGCAAACACTATTACTAGAAAGTTTGAACGTGCTACTTTGCTTTATTATTGATTAATTGGAGTGTTTAATTGATTGCCTTATACTTAAGTGTATTAGAATATTTTAAATGCATGCATGATTCACATTCATGGAATGTAGTACAAATTAGACAAGAGACTAGTGGGGTATTCGTGCAATAGTGTAAAAATCTATGGCTCATAGATATAATAAAACATTGCCTTGTACATGCAAGACAACACTTGTCACACATAACACTTTGTCCTTCCCAAATGGCATGAAAAATTTGACCAAGACAAAAGCTTTCCCAAATGGTATAAAATTTGATCAAGACAAAAGTTTTCAAACCAAGACAAAAGTTTTAAAACCAACACTTTCTTGTCTTGACCATATACATTCATGTGAGAGAGAGAGAGAGAGAGAGAGAGAGAGAGAGAGAGAGAATTGAGAGAACTGACTTCATTTCTTCTCTTTTTAAACAACCGAGAGAAAGAGAGCTTGAGAGTCTTCCTCCTCCTTTCCATTTTCTAGCCAAGACAGAGTTGAGAGAAAAATCAGTGTCTTGCACCAACCATTTAGCCGAGAAAAATAGAGAGTGAAGGCAAGAGAGGAAGCTGTCCATCCAGCTTGCTTGAACCAAGGAGAAATCAGGAAGGTGAACCAACTTCCAACTTGATTTGTAGCAGAAAAATGAGGTAGCATGGCTGAGAAACTTCAATCTTTTCATATGTTTTAGAGAGATGAGGAAGCATGCTTGATTTGAAGATACATAGAGGTGGAAACCGATAGTAGAAATCTGTTTGTTGCTGGAAATTTTTCAGCTTGAACCGATCTTAGGAAGGCTGTTTCTTTTCAGCTTTTGGTTCATTTTTTTGGTAAGTTTGCTAGGGAATTATTTAATCCTTTTGATAGATGAATCTTGGTGAAAATATGGCATGCATGTAAGGATTTGGGCTACTGAAATTTTCAAGAGGGAGCTGAGTGACTTGAGCTGTGAATTTTCAGCCTTTATTTGCCACTTTTGTTGAGTTTTGCTAGGAAATACTTGATTAATACCTTACCTTATGTTATAAATATGTTATTGTGTGATTTATGGTTGAAACTAAGTAAGAAAGGTGCTGTTTTGGTGAGAAAAATTGAAGAGAGCTTGCTGGACATTTTCAGTTTGAACCGTAGGGTATGAGCTGTATTTTTCAGCTTGTGGCTTCCATTTTTGTTGAGATTTTCTTAGGAGATTCATGCTTTATGGTCAATTTATAATATACTGCACGATTTATGCATAAATCAAGAAGGGAAGTTGAGTTTTTAATCTGAAAACAACATGCATGTAACCTGTTTTGGGATAAAATTTTTCAACCCTGAATCATGGTAAATTATAGCCCTTATTTCAAAATTTTGTTGTCATTTTACTGTAAATTCATGTGATATGACTTGTTAAAGGGTAATGTCAAGTTTTGGTGTACTAAATCTAAAAGCTAAAAGAGAAAAACTTGAATGGTAATGATGGAATTTTCTATTGAAACCCAAGGGGAAGAGCTGGGATTTTTCCAGTTTTATCCCTAAGACTTTGATTGTAAATTGACACATCTTGCCTCTATATACTTTCTAACACCTAAATCTAGTCATGCATGTTATATCTGAGAAGTTAAAAGTAACAAAAGATCAACTTTTAAAGCATTTTCAAAGGCTAGAATTTCTGGACAGCAAATCAAGAGGAAAAACTACGGCTTTGTTTGGATTAGCTGTTTTTGGGGTTGTTTTTAAAAAACAGCACTGTAGCATTTCGTTTTTGAAATACAAGTCCGTTTGGATTAGTTGTTTTTGAGGTTATTTTTCAAAAACTATATGAAAAACTTTTACTGTAGATGTTTTTTGGATTATTTTTAGAGATATTTTTAAAACATTTTTTTGGATATTTTTATAATTTATAATTTATAATTTTTATTTTTATATACATTTATGCATTTATAATACATTTATAAATATTTATAAATAAATATATTTATATAAAAATGTATAAATGTATTATAAATTTATTATATTATATATAATACATAATATAAATATATTTATAAATGTATAAGTGTATATTAGTGTAAATGTATAAATTATAAATGAATATTATATAAATGTATAAATTATAAATTATAATTTTTATATTTTTATATAAATATACATTTATGCATTTATAATACATTTATAAATATTTATAAATAAATATATTTATGTATTTATATAAAAATATATAAATGTGTTATATTATATATAATACATAATATAAATATACTTATAAATGCAAAAGTGTATATTATTATAAATGTATAAATTATAAATGAATATTATATAAATGTATAAATTATAATTTTATTAATATATATTAATATTATGTATAAATATATTAATATAATTAATATAAATGTACAAATGTATTAATAATATGTATAAATGTAAAATTAATATTATGTATATTAATATAAATGTATAAATGTATGATAAATGTATTATATTATATATAATACATAATATAAATGTATATTATAAATATACATTAATATACATATTATGTATAAATGTACATTTATATAAATGTATAATATATAATATATATTATATTATGTATAATTTATATAATATATAATATTCATATAAATATAAATATATTATAAATATATAGCAATATTTTTTAAATAAAATAAAATATTTATAATATGTATAAATAAATATATAAATATTTAATATATATAATAAACATTAATAATTATTATAAATATTATAATATTATAAATATGGTGTTTATATAATATTTCAATTTGTAATATTTATTGTATATTTCATTATATAAATATTTATATAATATATAATATATAATTTTCAATTTGTATAATATACATAATATTGTATATATATAATATAATATACATAATATAATATATTTCTACATTATATACATTATTACATATTATGTATATTATATATTATACATAACATTATTATACATTATTATACACAATAATGTATATAATAATATTATACATTAATAATGTATATATTATAATATAATGTACATAATATATTATGTATAAATATTTACACATTTATGTATACAATATTACATATTATGTATATTTTATTATATTATGTAGAATATACAATATTATGTATAATATTAATGTATATAAATATTTATATAATATAATATATATATAATTTTCAATTTGTATATTTCTAATTATATAAATATAATATATATATATATATATAATATACATTATTGAAATATAAATATGTAGTTGTTTTTGATATAATGTTTGGATATGGTGTTTTTGGAGTTGTTTTAAAAATACACATTTACTGTAGCATTTGGAATGTGAAAAATAGTTTTTCAAAAATAACCCAAAAAACAAGGGATCCAAACGGACCCGATTTTCAGTTCTTGTTTTTTTAGGAATTTTGATTAATTTTGTTTAAAAGCACTTTACATATCTCTGATCTCTTTCGTCTTGACATACATGTAGTTTTTTGTTTGAATCCAAGTGAGATAAGTGTTGATTTTTTAAGGAACCTTGCTGAATTTATGTTTATGTTTTGATTTTGAGTGGGTATTTTGGTGAAATGTGGCTTATATACTTAGTATAATCTTTATCTAGTGTTGCATGCTAGTTTTCCTGGTGAAAACTAGATTAATGGGGCTAAAATGGCTATATAAGGACTAAATGGCTGTGAGACAATTGTTGGCTTGTCCGATGGATGTTTAGCTGAAATTCTTGTTTTAAAACTAAAATTTGTTGGAAAGTTTTGTTGGATTTCGAAATTTCATGTCCTCATTTCAATGTTTATGAGATTACATGTTGATTTGGGATGGATTAAATGAAATTTGTTTGGAAAAATCCCTTACTTGGACCTAATGTTTGTTGGATTCCTTTCCAGCTTTTCTTACGTTGAAACTTGGATGGTTAGATAGCTTTTAAATGTTGATTTTAGTAAACTTCTTGATGGAAATCCTACTAGGGACTATATATTATGTTCCATAATGAATGCATGTTGAAAGGTCTAGTAATTGTAAATTGGGCATGTTTCAGGAGTAAGTGGTGAACTAGAGAAAATCCCGAAGTCGAGACGTGAGTATCCATTTGATTTAGTGAGTGTTCCAATCGTATGTTAGGACTTGTTGCTTGATTGAAATGTGATTTTGATGATATTGTTGAATACTTGAAATGCTAGCTTGATTAAATGGTTGATTGGTTGTCTACTATTGAAATGCTAAACTCACTTGACTTGATTTTGATTGGACGAATGTGTACTTTATTGCACTTGTCTTATTTTGGCTGAAGTACTATGACATTGTTTACAAGTGAAATGATGATCACATGCGTGACTTAAAAGTCGTTTGGACATGTTATCTCATCGACTATACTGATCTCAAACCCCATTAGCTAGTCAGTCGAATCGAGCCAGTAACAATTTAGTCGAGTAGATTAACGAATCATGGGTAGTATTCACTGTTTATACTGATTTTGATATACTCGAGTATTACTCCTCTTGTTATATATTTGGTGTTGGGACCCAATAGGAGGATAATTGGTGCATGGAAACTGGAGTGAAGCGATGATCTACAGGAAATTGTTACTGTATTTCCAAGGTTAAGGAATGTCAACGGACCCAAGACGAGTTGCCACTGAGCTAGTTCACGTGAGCACTGTATGCAATGATGACTAAATTACTGAACGGAACTAAGTACTACATCTGGAAATGGACGGGAGCTACCTCTAGAGTCCATATCAATACCGTATCCTTTGATAATTGTTTGTTCTATTGTCGCGCCCCATTTTTCGCGATGGGAAAAGAAAAGGTGTTTACAAAAAATGTGATTTTATTTAAAAATAAGTGAAAAATGACCTAAAATGGGACTTTAAAGAATGCGACAGTTTGGGTCCAAAATTTAGTCTAAAAAGGGTTTTTAAGAAAAAATAGGAGTCGCCACTTGGTATTAAGTTTGGGTGTACCAAGTCACCCAAAAAATATTTTTGACAAAAATAAAATAAAATAAAACCCTTTTCGACAACTCTAAGTCTTTGAAAAACAAGAGAAAATGGGTTCGGGAGTCACGGTTGAAGAAATGGAAGGCAAAGGTTCTATTAATTCAAACCTAAGGCACCCTTTGAACCTAGTCTAAGTTAGTTGCGAGGTTTAATCAAAAATTTTCTAATCTAACCCTTAATTTTATTACATTTGGATGTTTCCTACATGAATGCAAATCTAAAATATCGAAAGGAACAAAATATCCATTTAAGGGTTTAATTGATACCAATCGCATTACTTGCGAAGGTCAAAATAATTCCTTGAAGGGGTCACGAGTATGCGAATAATGAAATTTAATGAAAAGAAAAGAAAATTAAATTATATACATAGATATAAGTGATCAAAGAATAGGGATGCATCATAATGGGTACGGGAAACAAAAACTTGTAACATAATTTTCTTATACAGGGATCGATGGGGTATTTAAACTAAAAAGTTATAATCACTCATTTCCCATGTTTGAAGAATAATTTTCCTAATATAAACAAGCAAATGAACTAACTTATTCCACAATTTCTTAAATGAGATGTAATTCTAAATGATATGATTAACACATATGGAGGATAGGGGGATAATAGATAATAGGGCATACCATGCAAATGGGAAAAGATCCTAAAAATAAAAATATGCATGAAAATGTAATGAATATCACACAAAAATGAATCTAATGCATAAACAATCTAAGAGTCTAGCGTTAGACTAGCCCATTTCTAAAAATCCTTACTAGTATTGGACTAGCAAATAAACGGAAGGAAAAGCCACAACTAGCGTTGGACTAGTGTGATGATGTCATGCATTAACAATACATAGTAGACAAATAAAAGTATAAATTAAAACAAATAAGCACATAAGAGCACGTAGCACATAACACGCAAGTATGATAACTAGATGTAAAGATCCTAAGAAAGCAAGTAAACACATAAGCACACTAGCATGCAAACACATAAACAAATAAAAACGAATAAGGACCTAACTACTACATTCGGGGGTTCTAACTACAATCTAAAGGAGTAAAGAATGAAAAATAATAACATAACTATTACAATGTGGCATTTAAATGCCTCTTAAATCAACAAAAATTAAATTAAAGTAAATATACAAAATAAAAAAAACAAATAAAGTGAATAACTAAATAAAATAAATAAAAACATTCAAAAAACATGCAATTACACACATAAAATCATATTATTAACATTGAAGCACATATGAGGATTTAAAATGACACAAGAAGATACCTCCCTTGACGTAATAGCTAATGGAGAATTGGATTTACCCTATTTAACTCCAAAATTAACAAAATCATCAAGACACCAATTTAATTAACAAAGAAGTCATAAAAAAAATGGAAATAAACCAATTGAAGCACTTAAATGAAGTATAATCAATAATAAAAAAAAGAAAAGTAACTTCTGTTGAGAAAATCAAATCTATCAAGGATTTAATTATAAAAATTAATAAAGTTTTGGGGATAAAATTATAATTATTACAAATATAGGGTCTAAATTAAAGAAAAATAAAGTTTAGAGACCTATTTGTAATTAAATTAGATACCTAATTGAAAGAAATCAAAGTATTTAGGGTCATAGTAAAAATGATCAAAAGTACAGGGACCAATCTGCAATATTCGATTACCAGATTCTTAACCAAACAGGCATCTGGGCCATTTTATTAAATGTGTGGGCTAAAATCTCCTTCTGGCCCAGAGCAAAATCCAAACAAATGTGCAGGCCAGCCCTCATTTTTCAACGAACGAAACCAAAACCAAATAAATGGGTTTTAATTTGTCAAGTCCATGCTCAAACCCATAAAAATAAGCCAAAGTCCACTTCTAAAACCCAAACAAAATAAACTAGATTTTATACCAACTCAATCAAACAAATTTCGATCCAACCCCCAACTATTTTTACTGAACTCAATTAGATAAAAATCTACTAAAATTTATTAAAAAAACTGATTATACTCTAAATTCCAGAAATAATTTATTTAAAAGCACATTTAAACATGGAAAATAGGATCAGAACTCAATAGGGGCATAAATGTTTCGATTACAAAAGTTTTTGGGTCAAAATAATATTATGGGGAACTTGAGGGGCTGAAGTGCAATTTCTGAAATTTTTCATGCAAAGCCACGAGGACAGCTTTCTTCTTCATTGTTCTGCAACTTTCTTTCTTCAACCCAGCGACCATTTATGCAAAGAAAAACTCCAACACAAGCCAATAATTTATCAACTAAATCAACACCCAGACCTCAATCCATTTTCTCAACAAAGTTTCATAACAAAACATTTTATTCAAGGAATTCAAAGCAGCGAAAAAAAAAACAAACGAAAGGCAAGGAAAAACAACAAGAGACTTCGGTTTCCATCTGAGACCAAAAAGGAAAAGAGAATCCAATGAAATCTGAAAATCTTCTAGTCAAACAACCTGAATCTCATTCCAAAAAATCCTCCAAAAAGCATTTAAATTACAAATTTGCATCCTTATAATCTTTGCTAAACTATGAACTTATGCAATAATGAAACCCATTACTTATAAGCATATACTTCCATGAAGGCACCCAAATTTTTACATGAACGTCAGATTAAACAAGGAAAGTTTGGGGATACCTAGAGGTGCTTATGGACTGGATTTGTGTGAGCAAAAGCAGATGGAAGTGGCTTTGAGTGATGTTGCCAGTTGAACCAGGTGTGTGGCAGCAACGATTCTGGAGGACAGTATGCTGAAACGTTAGCCTTGTTGTGGGTTTTGCAAAGGAAATTTCTGCGTTTTCTCTTTTCCTCTCTCGTTTTCCCTTAGCTCATCTGCGGTCTCTCCCTCCCTTTCTTGCTGCTTTTCCCTGGTTTTTCTCTTCCGCCCCTCCTCTATTTCTACTCTTGCTTCCTGTCCCTTTATCTTGTCCAAGAGAAAGTGTCAATAATGGAAGCCGAAAGCTCCTTTTCCTTCTTCTTTTGCTTTTTGGCCTTTTTTTCCATTGCTTCTTGTGAGGACTCGAAAATCTATTATTTTTAAAATCCCTAATTTTGGCTAAATTAATTATTTATTTGGATTTTTGCCACGAATAATATTTTTTAGCCTTATTAGACCTAAGTACAGGGTTTTATAGTTTCGTTATATTTTTGAAGTGTCTCGTTTCAAAAATTATTTTCTTATATGCTTGTTTAGTAAAAAGTGAAAACGTGTCTAAACACTTTAGCCAATTGGGAGTACAATAAACTAAAAAATTTGAGACATATACAATGGCCCTAAAATAGGCAATTTTAGGTTTAAAAATTCAAGTGATAGTTGGTAGTACGATTGTTATAAGAATTTCTCGAAAGTTTCATTTTATCGCGCTTAAATTGGAAATACGTGTTTTCACGTGCGCGCTTAATTGAGGGACCTTGGACCATTATTTTGGGACAATTAAGAATGAATAATATTTATGTGAATGTAAGTGCCCCAGAGGTTTAGTGCACTAGTGCAACAAATTTAAGAGAAATCGAGCACAAAACGCGGCGTAGGCGCACTAGTTGCAATTGATTTTTACGCACTTAAAATATTAGACGGTCAGCTTTCCTTGTATGCAATAGAATCAGCAAAACATATCATTTCTTCAAGCTCCATGGACGGCTAGCAGTCAGCAAGGGAGCAACCGAAAACTTCCAACATTTCCTCTACAAAAATTCACTCAAATCACCACCAAATCTTCTCAAAATTTTGCACTACTTAGCCTAACCCTTGGAGTTCACATCTAGCTAAAAAGGGGAGGATTTTCACGGCTCACTTAGGAGTAAGGAGGGACCGAATCTCTGACTGAGACATCAACTAGAGTAAGTTTTAATTTAGCCTTCTAACTTCAATTTTTGGAAGTTCTAGTATATCTTTTAGCTCTTAATTTCTTATGGGTTGTTATTGATGTTGGAAAATTGGAAAAGTGGGCTCTATGAACTCCCACTCTTGGGTTGTTGCTGATTTTGTACTTGATGATGTTTATAATGTTGGATTAGTGTTTAAATTAGTGGTTTGTTGATGGAAAATTGATGGAAACTCACGTTGGGGTGCAAAGGCCAAATCTGATCATTTTGCCCCTGCTTTGTTCGGCCATTTTAATGCAGAAATTAGGAGATTTAATGGCTTGATTGTGTTGTTTACATGTTGTAGTAGTTGTGTAAAAATTTTCATTGAAAAATATTGAGTTTTGGTTGGTCAAATGAATTTATTCCCAAAGCTAGTAATCTGGAAACTGTTTTCGTAATGACCAAACCAGTGTTCGTATTTCGGCCGTAACTTTGTCCTCCGATGTCAAAATTGAGTGCCGTTGGTGGCATTTAAAACTAGACATCCCCCTCTTTCCAACGGTATAAAATGCACGTTCTGGTTCCATGTGTGTGAACCGCACCACTCTTCTGAACTCAGCTGTTCTGTTTCTCTATTCTGCTGGAATGGAATACAGGAGCTGTGACTTGAAGCTCGATTTCGAGCTAGTTGTGTATCGAAATTCAAAATGATTTCTTCTGGGAAATTATAGCCCTATGAATTTATTTTCCAACACTATCAACCATTCCCAATTCTGAGCTAAATTGAGTGAGTTATGTTCAAAATACGACGACTGCCTCGTTTTTGAAAACTCTTAGATTTGGACAAATTAGATGTGAGACTTGTTGTGGTCTTACTAAATGAGTTTCTTGGTGCTAAACACCTACTAAAAGTACCATGTATGTTCCTTAGACCTTTGTTGCACAAATGAACCATGTTTGGAGGTTTTTCCTTAACCGAATGCTTGGAAACAGAGAGAAAGGGAGCTAAAGGCAGTTTTGCCTTACTAATTTCAAAACTTTGGTTGATTGATTAACCACCTTTCCGAAGGTATTTTTCCACAAAATTTGATATAGATATACCCTTCGTATAGGTGTATCATACTGCAAAATTTGGTACCAATCCAAGTCTGTTTCGACACTTAACTAAAGGACCAAAGTCGGAAACCAAATCTGGAAATTTTCAACAGTCTTGAATTTTTCCCAACTTTGAGCTACCATATTTTGGTGCTCGAAACTCCGATTCTCGATCCGCTTGTTCTGTCCTAAACCTTACTTGCATCTTTAATTGATCTATAAATTTCAAGAGCTGGTTTGCAACGAGTGAATTCTGCCGAATTTCCAAAGTTAGCGAAAAACCAATCCCGGTTCAATCCTGGGTGATCTGAAACAACAACTTTAAACTCATTTTTGAATACCTTCCATTTAGATTCATGGAACGGTGTCTTCTAAGAACTTTTAGTACTTTCAAAGATGATTTCAACGGTACCAAATTTATCAATTTTTGACTAGTAGAAAAGAAGTTATGATTTTTCAAAAATTTGACCAAAAAAATCGAGAATTCTGGAAATTCAAAAGAAATCCGCCCGGGAAGCATTTTTCTAGAATCCGGCCAGTTTCTGGCCGGATAGGCGGCCGGATTGTAGTTGGGATTTGAAAAAAATGAGGATGGCTACTGCCTCCAATCCGGCCGGATTGTGACGTGGCCAGTCCACTTTCAATTTCGGTCACTCGTTTCGAGATTTATTCGCTTGTACTCGTTTCCAACCAATGATTTCGAGAGTAATAATCCAATTTTACTCGAATCCTGCACCTTTTGAGAATCCAACTTCAAAGACAAGTTTAAACGAAATTTTCAAAAATTTCCAAAACCTACTCGTGTTCAATCTTTCTTGGCACTTGGGGACCTATAGTAATTGTCTACTATTCGATATTCAGGCACGCACGAGGACCTCCAAAAGGGCCCTACCGTGGAAGTTTGAACTCTCAGTCCAATCTACTTGCTTGCATATCTTGGTGAGTGTCAAGTGTATGACTACTTGAACTCTATAGAGTTGATTCATACTTGACTTACCTGATTACATGCTTAACCTATTTGGTTTTGAAAAAATGGAGTCGAGTGTGTACTTAATCACACTCGTTCTCATTTGAAACAAATGACTCATGCCTAACATGCTTTGTCTGGTTTATATGACATGAAATACATGTTTAAACCTGTCAAATGCTTGAATACATGACATAGTATGCTATGATTGCATACGTCATTGGAGTGAATCTCCTCGACACTTACATGATACATGGGGGACGCCCAAACTCATAGGCCGACCTTGAAACTCGAGCCGGCATGGGTTTGATCGGGAATCTCGGTGAACCATGAGATTCACATGATAAGTTTGATCTATTGAGAGATCTCGCTTGGCATACTCGTGAAGTATCGCCTTATAAATGTCGTGTGGGTCCGAAGTGGTGTATGGTGGACGGATGAGAAGTAAGTGGTGAACTACGGATATGAAAATATCAACCCGATTGACGGAGAGTCATCTCGAGGAGATATACGAATGACATCGGCAAAATGTGGAACTTAACTCCTGAGAGCTTCCATATCCTTGAATTGTTTCTGGTTACATTTTTGTTGGCATTATTAATTACTTGCAAGCTATTACTTGAATTGTTATTTGGTCTTGTTACCTGAACTATGTGTTTGCATGTGTGTTCTTGGTCTCACGAGCGTTTTTGCTCACCCTGTAGATTTGTTTTCCTTAACAGGATTAAACTTGGCAAGGTATCGAAGAAACCTTCCTGATACGCTTTTGTTTAGGGTTTCTATTACTTTTGGCTATTTCTTGGCTTTTGGGTTGTATTTTTGAAATCCGAATGTAACTTTTGGAGCATGATGTATATTTGGGATTTATGATGGTTGTTGAACACCCGATGTGCGGGTTGGATATCGGATGACTTTTATTAAACTTGAACGCTTCCGCATTTATTATATCTAAGTTATTGACTCGTATGGTGTGGTCCGATAATAAGTCTGAATGGAATTGCTTGAGTCCTGGCGAGAGCTAGACAGGCGTCCCACGGATACCCTTTGGTTCGCCCCCAAAGGGTATCCGTGGGACGCCTGCCTAGCTCTCGCCAGGACTCAAGCAATTCCATTTAAACTTATTGTCGGATCACACCATACGAGTCAATAACTTAGATATAATAAATGCGGAAGCGTTCAAGTTTAATAAAAGTCATCCGATATCCAACCCGCACATCGGGTGTTCAACAACTATCATACTCCAAAAGTTACATTCGGATTCCAAAATACAACCCAAAAGCCAAGACAAAGTCAAAAGTAATAGAAACCCTAAACAAAAGCGTAGCAGGAAGGTTTCTTCGATACCTCGCCAAGTTCAATACTGTTAAGGAAAACAAATCTACAGGGTGAGCAAAAACGCTCGTGAGGCTAAGAACACACATACAAGCACATTGCTCAAATAACAATCTCAATTTACAAGTCAAGCAATCATATTTTAGTAATTAACAATTTATTGGAAATATAACCAGAAACAATTCAAGGATACTGGAGCTCTCAGGAGCTATATTCCACTTGCACACTCAATAACCTCCACGAAATGACACTCCGTCAATCGGGTAGGTTTAGTCCGTAGAACTCCACTTAACTTGTCCCCTTTCACCTTACATACCCCTGTATCGAGCACGCCTGTCATTTGTTTGTGGCGATACTACTCGAGTATGCAAAGCAAGACCTCTCACTAGGTCAAACTTATATATCTCATGGCTCGCCAAGGTTTCCGATCAATCCCATGCCGGTTCGAGTCCAAGGTCGGTCAATGAGATTTGGGCGTCCCCATGTGCACTTGTGTGTCAAGGAGATTCACTCCAACGACGTAGGCAACTATAGCATACCATTACATTTCATTCATTCATTCAATGCATTTCAATCATTCATTCAATGCATTTCAATCATTCATTCAATACATTTCAACCATTAATATTTCATTTCTAATGAGAACGAGTGTGGTAAAGTACACACTCGACTCCACTTTCAAGATTTCCAATCTTTAATAACAATTAAACATGTAACAAGTTTACATACACCTGACACTCACCAAGTATTAGGTGTAAGTAAGGTCAAGGAAAGTTCAATCGTCCACCGTGGGATCCTCTTGAAGGTTCTCGTGTGCGCTTGAGCAAATAATAGTGAATTATCATCCGAATCCCAAATATCGAGGAATAATTCGTTCACTAGTATTAATTTAGGGGATTCCGTGAAAATGAATCTCAATTACTCGTAAATCGAGATTCGAGAGGGGTTTGATAACATTCAAAAGTATTTAAGTCTTTATCTAGGAAATCGGGGATAAAACGTTTAAATAATATCAAAAGAATAAAGAGTTCGTGAAAAACTCTATTTCCTTGAAAGTTGGAAAATTTCAGTTTTGTTATGAATTTTTGAAAACTCGTAACTCACTCGGCATAAGTCAAGAATTGGAAAACTTTATACCGTTAGAAACCTCTTAGAAAGTACTACAAGTTCTTAGAAGACACTTTTCCATGAATCGAAGTGGAAAGTGCTCAAAAATGAGCCTAAAGTTGCTGTTCCAAATCACCCAGGATTGAGCCGAGGTTGGTTTTTCGCTAACTTTGAAAATTCGGCAGAATTCACTCGTTGCAAACCAACCCTTAAAATTTATATCTCAATTAGAGGTGCAAGTAAGGTTTAGGAAAGAACAAGCGGATCGAGAATCGGAGTTTCGAGTACTAAGATATGGTAGCTCAAAGTTGGGTAAATTTCAAGACTGTTAACAAATTTCCAGATTTGGTTCCGACTTTGGACCTTTAGTTAAGTGTCGAAACGGACTTGAATTGATACCAAATTTTTCAGTATAATACTCTTATATGAAGGGTATCTCTCTATCAAATTTCGTGGAAAAATACCTTCGGGAAGGTGGTTAACCAATCAACCAAAGTTTGAAATTACTAAGGCCAAACTGCCTTTAGCTCTCTTTCTCTCCGTTTCCAAACATTCGGCTAAGGAAAACCTCCAAGCATGGTTCATTTGTGCAAGAAAAGTCTAAGGAGTATACATGGTACATTTGGTAGGTGTTTAGCACCAAGAAATTCATTTGGTGAGGCCACAACAAGTCTCATATCTAATCTGTCCAAATCTAAGGTTTTCAAGAACAAGGCAGTCACCGTATTTTGATCATAACTCACTCAATTTAACTTGGATTTGGGCATGGTTGATACTGTTAGAAAATACATTCATAGGGCTAAAATTTCACAGAAGAAATCGTTCTAAGTTTCAGCATGCAACTGGCTCGAAATTAAGCCTAGAGTTGCAGCATCATCAAATCATTTCAGCAGAACGGAGAAACAGGGTAGCTGAATTCAGAAGAGTGGTGCGGTTCACACACATGGAACCAGAATGTGCATTATATACCGTTGGAAAGATGGGTATGTATAGTTTCAAATGCCGCTAACGACACTTGATTTCGACGTCGGAGTACGGAGTTATGGACGAAATACGAACACTGGTCTGGTTACGACGGCAACCGTTTCCAGATTACCAGCTTTGGGAAATAAATTCTTTTGATTAACCAAAACTCAACATTTTTCAATGAAAATTTGTACACAACTTCTACAACATGTAAACAACACAATCAAGCCATTAAATTCTCAAATTTCTGCATTAAAGTGGCTGAACAAAGCAGGGGTAAAATGGTCAGATTTGGCCTTTGCACCCAACGTGAGTTTCCAGCAATTTTCCTTCAACAAACCACTAACTTAAACACTAATCCGACATTATAAACATCATTAAGCACAAAATCAGCAACAACCCAAGAGTGGGAATTCATAGAGCCCACTTTTCCAATTTCTCCAACATCAACCGCAACCCATATGCAAATTCAATCTTATAAGTGTAATTTAACTTCCATAGGACAAGTTTAAGGTATTAGATCATTACCTACTTTGATGGTTGGTCAAGACAGAAATTTCGGCCCTTTTGAAGCTTGAAGAAAATCGTGGATAGCTCCTTCCTTTTGCAGCTAAATGGACTTCCCAAGTGTTGAGGTAGATGTAGTTGAATTTTTTTGAGAGTTTGGTAGATTGAGTAAGATTTGTAGAGGGAATGTTGAAAGTTTTTTGTTGTTTCTTTGCAGCTGCTAGCCGTCCAAGGAGCTTGAAGAAAGGAAATGGTTTGCTGATCCTTTGGCGTATAAGGAACGCTACTCGTGTAATATTTTAAGTACGTAAAAATCAATTGCAACTAGTACGCCTACGCGCGCGTTTTGTGTTCGATTTCTCTTAAGTTTGTTGCACTAGTGCACTAAACCTCTAGGGCACTTACATTCATATAAATATTATTCATTCTTAATTATCCCAAAATAATTGTCCAAAGTCCCTCAATTAAGCGCGCACGTGAAAACACGTATTTTCAATTTAGGCACAATAAAATGAAACCTTCGAGAAATTCTTATAACAATCGTACTACCAACTATTACTTGAGTTTTTAAACCTAAAATTGCCTATTTTAGGACCATTGTATATATCTCAAATTTTTGAGCTTATTACACTCCCAATTGGCTAAAGTGTTTAGACACGTTCTCACTTTTTTTTTTCTAATCAAGCTTTTAAGAAAATAATTTTTTTGAAATGAGACACTTTAAAAATATAACGAAACTATAAAATCATGTACTTAGGTCTAATAAGGCTAGAAAATATTATTCGTGGCAAAAATCCAAATAAATAATTAATTTAGCCAAAATTAGGGATTTTAAAAATAATAGAATTTTCGAGTCCTCACAGCGTCACACTTTTTCCATTCCTTTCTGGAATCTTGTCCGCCAAAGCTTGGTCAAAGCAAAATTTGGTGGCCATCATGATGGCCAACGCCACTTCCTCTTTTCTCTTTCTTTGTTTTTTACGAATCTGTATAAAAAAAATGTAAGAAAATAAATAATTCAATAATAATAAAAAAAATTCAAGAAAACATTAAAATTTTGACAAATTTTTGATGTCTACAACTATCTGTTAAGAATTATTTCACGAAATTTCTTGTTATTATTTGGATTACTATTTTTGTTATGACGACCCCACCTTCTCCTAGGGCGTACCCTAAAAGTTAGCAGATCGCTTGCCTGATTCTCACCAGGACTCATTCACTTACATTAATTTCAAAGATAACATTTTGATAAGGGATAATTGCAGAAACCTCCCCTGAGATTTCTGACATTTGCACTAACCTCCCCTCTAGGTTTAGAAATTGCATTCACCTCCCCTGAACAGTAACAATTCGTTGCAGAAACCTCCTTGACAGCTTGATGTCCCATTAAAAAATTATTTGTAGAAGTGAGATAAAACATTTCTTCCAATTTTGCCCTCATCTTGCTTGACAATTATTATTTGCTTGACAATTGCTTAACTAATTATCTAATTAGTTAATAGATAAGCTAATTAACTATTAACTAATTATCTAATTAACTATTAACTAATTAATTAATTAACTAATTAACTAATATCTATTTGTCTAATTTACTAATTATCTAATTAACTAAAGCTGTTGTCTGTTTGAAACTAACAAACTATTTGCATGTTAAACTAATTAACTGCTTAACTAATTAACTAATTAACTAACTAACTGATTAACAAACTATTTGTATATTAAACTATATGCAGTACGCATTACCTATTTAAAGTATCGCCTCTTTATGGGTATTTTACTTTCAAACATTTAATTTATGATAAAAATATCAATGTTTGTAAGTAAAATTCAAAAAGTGTTACAGTAATATTCTTACAAAAGGGAGGGGCATATGGCCATAAATTAAATATTTGAAAGTAAGAATATTGATATTTTTAGTAATATTCTTACAAAAAGGGAGGGGCATATGGCCATAAATTAAATATTTGAAAATAAGAATATTGATATTTTTTGTAACACTTTTTGAATTTTACTTACAAATATTGATATTTTTATCATAAATTAAATGTTTGAAAGTAAAATACCCATAAAGAGCTGATACTTTAAATAGGTAATGCGTACTGCATATAGTTTAGCATGCAAATAGTCAGTTAATCAGTTAGTTAGTTAATTAGTTAATTAGTTTAACATGCAAATAGTTTGTTAGTTTCAGACAAACAACAGTTTTAGTTAATTAGTTAATTAGATAATTAGTAAATTAGTTAATTAATTAATTAGATAATTAGTTAGTTAATTAGTTAAGCAGTTAATTAGTTAATTAGTTTAACATGCAAATAGTTTATTAGTTTCAGATAGACAACAGCTTTAGTTAATTAGATAATTACACAATTAGTTAATTAAATAAACAAAAATTAGTTAATTAATTAATTAGATAATTAGTTAGTTAATTAGTTTAACATGCAAATAGTTTGTTAGTTTCGGACAGACAACAGATTTAGTTAATTAAATAATTATTTAATTAGTTAATTAGATAAATAGAAATTAGTTAATTAGATAATTAGTTAATTAGTTTAACTATGCAGAAATAGTTTGATTAGTTAATAACTATTAACAATTAGATAATTAGTTATTAGTTTAACTATGAAGAAATAGTTTGATTAGTTAATTAGATAATTAGTTAATTAATTTAACTATGCAGAAATAGTTTGATTTGTTTAATTTGTTTAACAAATTAAACGTTGGTTTTGATGAAAGTACTCAAACCTTTCATCTAGTAAAGTCAAATCCAATAGGGGTACTCTAGTAATTTCACACACTTTTACCTTTTAAATTAGTTCCAACTTTTTCTAGGGGAGGTTAATGCAATTTCAAAATTGATAGGGGAGGTCAGTGCAAATGTCAGAAATCTCAGGGGAGGTTTATGCAATTATCCCTTTTGATAAACCAAAACCAAACACTCAAATCTTTTACAACACTAAGTTCAATACAAAAGTTTCAACTATAATATGAAACTAAAGGATTTACAATCACAAAAGTCTTCACGTTAACTTTCTAAGATCCCTCGTTCACTCTTAAGTACAACTCCAACCAGTTTGAAACATAAATTCGTCCCATAAGAGAAACACAATATATGTTCTAAACATCCATTCTTAATATTACACCAACTCAAAACAAAAGATTCAACCGTCTCTAATTACAAAAGAAAACATAACTACAACATATTCACACAGTGATAGATCTTCCCAAAATAACTTTCCAATTCCATCCAATCACTTTTCAATCTCCAACTCCTGTAAGGAAAACAAAACTAAAGGGTTGAGCTAAAGTGTGACGCCCCCACTTCTCCTAAGGGTATCCGCGGAACGCCTGCCTAACTTTCCCCAGGACTCGAGACAAATCAATTCAAACTTAACAATATATAACAATTTATACCAGTCTAATAAGAAAAAAAATCGCTTCTATAATCGAATATCCAAGTCTTGTACCACGAGTTCAAAATACATCCATTATCCAATTCTTACATCAGGATCCAAAAGATACATCAATTCCCAAATATATACAATAGCCAAAATGTCTAGTCAATTACAATTGAAATCCTAATACAAAAGTACATCCAAAGGGTTCCATCGAGTTTCACTCCATCCATTCTTGTTAAGGAAAACAAATCTACGGGGTGAGCCAATAGCTCGTGAGGCCAAGAAGACACATGCGAGCACGTTGTTCAAGTACCAATCCTAATTTAACAAGTAGAGCAATGCAATTTCAATATATAACAATTCGAGCGCAAAAATTAAACAAAAACAATTCAAGGATATAGGAGATCTCAGGAGCTATTTTCCACTTGCTTCGCCATGGCTCGATCCGATACCCCCTCGTGATGACACTCCGTCATCCGGGTGGGTATTATATCCGTAGAAACTTCACTTATTACTTCCTCCAACTAACATTCCACCCTCTCGGATCCGTAACCAAACAAGCACGAAAAAGGCAATACTCTTCGAGTATGCCTCACGAGATCTCAAGAGATCAAGTTTTGATTTTTGAACACGCACGAAAAGGGTGATATTCCACGAGTATGCCGAACAAGATCTCAAAAGATCAAGTTGTGTTTTGTTATTCTCTTGGTTTATCAAGCTTCTCGACCAAACCCATACTGACTCGAGTTGCAAAATTGGCTAAGAGAATTGGGCGTCCCCATAAGTCGAGGAGATTCACTCCACCCGACAACACGACACGCACAGCAACACGACATGCACACAAAAACGGGTATATTTTAGTCGACGAGATTCACTCAAATCGACTTTGAAAACCAAGTTAATGCAAGTAAAGTTTGAATAAAGGAGAGCGAGTGCGATAAAGTACACACTCGTCTCATCAAGTGATATTCACGTATATAAGCAAGAAAATCAAGTAAACACGACAAGTCATGCACTTGACACTCACCAATTCAAAAGTAATTGAGCGAGAAAATCTTTAGTTGTCCCCTCCGGGATTCTCTTCAAGACTCACTTGAGCACCTGAAGCAATTAACAAGTAATTTTCACTCACAATCACGTATTAATCAAGAAAGGAGTTACGCTCATTTGGACTAGTTAATACCTCAAACCAAGAACCTTAGCCACTCAAAATAAAGGTTCAAAAGTGAGGTTTTATTAACACAAGAAAAACTGATTTCCTTCATGAAATCAAGTTTAAAGCGACCAATTATCATCAAGAAGGAGTAACGAGTTTTCAAAATTTCATTTTCTAAGAAATCGGCAAATTTCAGCTTTGCGCGTCAAATTTAGAAAAATCAGATCTTGCACTCAATAGGTTCAAAATTAGAAAACTTGGTACCGTTGGAAATCTCTTAGAAAGTACTAAAAGTTCTTAGAAGACACTTTTCCATGAATCTAAGTGGAAGGTATTCAAAAATGGGCATGAAGTTGCTGTTCCAGAACACTCAGAATTGAGCCGGGGTTGATTTTTCGCTAATTTTGGAAATTCGGAAAAATTCACACGTTGCGAGCTAGCCTCTAAAATTTGTAAATCAATTAGAGTTGCAACTAAGGTTTATAAGAGAAAAATCAGATCAAGGATCGGAGTTTCGAACACCGAGATACGGTGACTCAAAGTTAGGGAAAATTCAAAACTGGTGAAAATTTCCAGATTTGAGATTCCAACTTTAGGACTTTAGTTAGGAATCGAAACAGACTTGGATTGGTACAAAATTTGGTAGTATAATACTACTATATAAAGAGTATCCCTATACCAATTTTCATGGAAAAATACCTTCGGGAAGGTAGTCAATCAAACAACCAAAGTTTCGAAAATCCCAAGACAAAACTGCCTTGAACCCTTTCATTTTCCATTCCAAACATTTGGTTAAGGAAAATCCTCCAAATATGGTTCAGTAGTGTAGGCAAAGCCTAATGAACATTCATGGTACATTTGGTAGGTGTTTAGCACCAAAATATTCAGTTAGCAAGTCTATACCAAGCCTTGCTTCAAATCTGTCCAAAAGTCAGGGTTTTCAAGAGCAGGGCAGGCTCTGTATTTTGATCACAAGTCACTCACATTAACTCAGAATTGGGCATGGTTTATAGCGTTGGAAAACACATTCATAGAGCTATAAGTTCACAGAAGAAATCATTTTGAAATTCAGCATACAACTAGCTCGAAATCGAGCTTCAATTCACAGCTTCTGTATTTCATTCCAGCAGAACAGAGAAACAGAACAGCTGAATTCAGAAGAGTGGTGCGGCTCACACACATGGAACCAGAACGTACATTTTATATCGTTGGAAATGTGGGAATGTCTAGTTTCAAATGCCGCTGACGGCACTTGATTTCGACATCGGAGCACGGAGTTATGGACGAAATATGAACACTGGTCTGAGCATTACGGAATCAGTTTCCAGATTACTAGCTTTGGGAAATAAATTCATTTGACCAGCCAAAACTCAGTATTTTTCAATGAAAATTTTTATACAACTATTACAACATGTAAACAACACAATCAAGCCATTAAATCCTCAAATTTTTGCATTAAAGTGGCGGAACAAAGCAGAGGCAAAATGGTCAGATTTGGCCTTTGCACCCATCATGAGCTTCCATCAATTTTCCACCAATAATCCACTAGTTTAAACACTAATACAACATTATAAACATCATCAAGCATAAGATCAGCTTCCAAGACAAAGGTGGGAGTTCATAGAGCCCACCCATTTCATTTTACACCATAACCAAGTCATCCACATGAATATCGAAGCCTACAAGTGTAAATCAACTCTTATAAACCAAGTTTAGAGTGTTAGATCACTATATACCTCCTTGGTGTGCTTAAGACCAAAATTTCGGCCCTCCTTGAAGCTCCAAGAAACCGTGAAAGCTCCTCCCTTTTGAAGCTCAAAGTGGTGCCCAAGTGTAGAGCTAAGTGTATGTGAAGTTTGGTGTGAATCTATGAAGGTTTGGTACAAGAATTTGGAGATGAAGAAATTGACAAGTCTTGGGTTGTTTTTGCAGCTTGATGGCCGGCTGATGAGAGCAGAAAAAGAAGAGCAATTGCTGATGATAAGCTTCCGTGAGAAGCTTTAAGATTTGGCCAAAGTTTGTTTCAAAAGTCAACTAGGAATAGTATGCGTACGCGCGCGTTTTGTGCTCGATTCCTCTCGAGTTTATTTCACTAGTGCACTAAACCTCTAATGCACTTATATTCATATAAATATTATTCACTCTTAATTGTCCCAAAATAATGACCTAAAGTCCCTCAATTAAACGCGCACGTGAAAACGCGTATTTCCAATTTAGGCGCGATAAAGTGAAACCTTTGAGAAATTCTTATAACTATCGTACCACTAACTATCACTTGAGTATTTAAACCTAAATTTACCTATTTTAAGAACATTGTATATGTCTCCAATTTTCCGAGTTTAATGTACTCTTAATTGGCTAAAATTTCTCAAACACGTTTTCACTATTTTTATTAATCGAGCTTCCAAAAATTAGTTTTTTGAAATGAGTCACTTTAAAAACATAATGAAGCCATAATTCCATGTATTTAAGTCTAATAAGGTTAGAAAATAATATTCGAAGCAATTGGCCAAATAAATAATTAAATGAGCTCGAAATAAGAATTTAAATAAGAAAATTTTGCGAGTCCTCACATCAAGCTCAGTGAGGTTTGCCGAACAAGTAGCATTTAATAGACACTTAAATCAATACAATTAAGCAAGTAGTGCACATTTTACTGTACAATCACTTTCATTAAATAATTGAGGAAACACTTCACTCTACAATCACTTTTAAAAGGATACGGTGTTCGCATTAGAGCCACTTCAATGTCATTGAGCATTCATTTCAGTGTTAAGAGACACTCATTTCACTGTCATTGTACATTCATTTTAATATCACTGTACTTTCTCCCAATTCATCTCTTTATGTCCTTCAAAACAATAAACAATCCCCTACATTCAGTAATCAGTGCAATGATCTCCCAGCCTCATGGTAATATTCGAGTATACCGAAACATTTACTCAAAGCTACCGTCCTACCCGACCAAGTCCTTTGCTGGCTCGAATAGTCCGTTGAACAGAGGGTTTTGGGACCCAGTTTAGCCGATGCGGCGAGGCACATATACGACTTACATTCATGCACACTTACAGTAACATTCAGTCAATTATTGACCTTCAAGCTCAACTAAGTCGAGTGCGATAAAGTACACTCTCGACTTAGAAGGCGAAAGACAATTAAGATACACTTTACACTGAATCATTTAGTAATAATTCACAATAAATACATTTGTCACATAATTTCACTTAGGTACACATAAGCAGTTTAACTAGGGGTGGCAATTTTCGACACGACCTGAAAACACGACACGAACCTAACACGAAATTAATGGGTTTGGGTTGAGGTTTCGGGAATTCGGGTCAGAATCGGGTTGAACCCGATGAACCCGAAAAGAAAACATGTCGATTTCGGGTCAACCCGTGGTGACCTGATATAATCCGATATGACCCGTTTACGAATTAAAAATAATTTAATAAACATAAAAATAATTTTATCTAACTAAACTAAGTTATTCTTTTTTTCAAAGGCATTAATTACTTAATCCTAAATGAATTTATTTAATTTGTGTGAAGTTGAAATTATTATATTTGGACAAATAATATATTATATTATTTTTTACTTTTATACTGTTTTAATTTATTTTATATTTTGTTTGGGATAAAACACTTTTACGGTGTTTAATTTATTTTAGATTTAGTTTGAAATTATTTATTTAAATTTTTATTACTTGATTATGTAATTAGTTTTGTGAGAAATTAATTTTATTAGAAATTACAGTGATAAATTAATAAATTAAAATTAAATTTCTGGTCATTTCGGGTCGACCCGCCAACCCGTGAACCTGAAATTTTCGGGTTCGGGTCAATATACCTGACCCAACCCGTCAACCTGATTTGGACCCGAATTGCCACCCCTAAGTTTAACACATAAATTCGGAAAACACTCACCAATTATCCAAGTAAATTACTCTCGAGCCTCGAGTTTGTTTCCTGGCTCACAGCTATTTCCTAAGCAAATTAATAATTTCAATGGTAAATTTATAATTCGTAAGTGATCACTTATCATTCTTACTTTATTATTTAAACTATTAAAATCAAGTTTGACCTTAATTTATAAATTTAACATTCTTAATATTCATTATCCTTTTATTTTCAAAACTTATTAACTTTATCATTTTCAAACCATGAAACATACCTATCTTCAAGTTTAACTTGTACACTCATTCAATCCAATATACTTTCTCAATCCAATATTAATTATGGCTTATAGATACTCCACTCCCTTTTTAAACTAACTAAACTTTAAGTTATTTGTAAATTAACTTAGTCCACAACCTTCACCTCTCACAATTTATAGTCTTTGAATTACTAAGAAAGCCAATTTTAAGCGATTAGAAGTCATTTCATGAATACAGCCATAACAAATTACTTAGAGTTTCTAAAATATCAAATAAGTTTTAACTCATTGCCATACAACCTATCTACATAAATTCAGCAACAAAACTTCAAGTTTTCATCCAATAACTTCATTTTTCACTTGATTAAATCACCAACTACTTAACTTACATTTAATCTAACATGTATTAGGATAAGAAACATTTAATTGTAACCAATGGTTTGTTCAAACTATGCACACAAATCAGTCTTAACTATCACAGCTTTTAAGCAATCCCCTAGCTATGTATATATCGGTCCAATGTTCACCGTTTCACTCCAGTTCCTCCTTCCAAGTTTTTATTTCCTAATTAGACATGTTAACCACGTTTATTATACTACCAATGAGCCTCGTACATAACACACAGAATTGTGTAGCTCACTTAGAAGAAAAGAAAAACTGATCAGTCCATTTTTTTTCTTCTCTCGTGGCTGTGAAGTAAAGAACTACGCATTTCATAGCTTTTCCTCCCTAATTCATTCAGTTTAAACCCAATTCATTGAGTTAATATACTGATTAAACTACAGAGTACCCTCAGCAAACACACAAAATGGCAGCCAAGGTAAATCAGTACAACACTGGTTCATCTCTCAATTTTCCTCCCTCGGCATTTTTTTTCCAGAATTATAGCAGCAATCTTAACACAATTTTTCTCTCTAATAATCTCTTCAGTTCATGCTCAAATCTTTCATGCATGTTCAGACCAAGCTCTTATACATCATATATTACAGTTTAACATAGATAATCAAGACCAAAAATCATGAAAATAGCTAGGAATCTGTCCATTTTCTCTCTCGGATAGCCTGGAAAATTTTGCAGTAGAAAACTTCCCTCGGTTTCAATCCAAAATCCAACCTTTCCCCAAGTTTTCTTCAACTAAACCTCCCAAATATCAGAGACCCACGTATTACATGCAAAATCTACCATTAGTTTCCATTTTTTTTTTCAATAACAGCAGGCTGCAACTCAGCCTGCAAGCTGTCGGTTTCGACTTCAGTCCAGCTTCTATTTTCCTTCTTTAACAGATTTTTCCTTCGGTTAAAACTTGTTATTCCCTTGCTAAAACTAGCATGCATTCAATATATTCAATGATATTTAGTAAATAAAGGGTGGTTACAGAATTTCTTTACCTGTTTTCCCTTAAGACCCAGCAAATTGCAGACTGTTCCTACTTAGCTTCTGTTTCCTCGACTATAACTACTTGCTCTCTTTCTCTCGGTGATAACTAATCAGAGATGAACTAGCAGAGCTTCCTCCTCCTAACACTGGCCTAGATCTCGGTTTAGAATGATGGAAGGAGAAAGAAAGGGTAAAACTCTCATTTTCTCTCGATTGCTACTGTCCAGAACAGAAACGTAAAACTCTCTCACGGTTTGCAACTTCCTATCACTCTCTCTCTCGGTCGATAATAACTAAGCAACAGATAACACTACTCTTCATCAGTCGGTGGGTAACAACTTTAAGCTCTCCACTTAGTTTTGTTGCTATTATCAGACATTCCACAGCTTTCTTCACTTGGCTTTATTTCCATTGCTCAGACTACTAGCTGGCCGCATGGTATTTTGGCTGAAGTCCTATGGTCAATTCAGTCATTTGGTTGTAGTTTAATTGCTTTCCAAGGCCTGAAATCTTATGATCTCATGCATGAACTCCCAACTTTTGTTATATATATTTACACCACTCCAAAATATTTATAAATTCTTGATTTTCTTTTGTAAAGTTTAAATTTAGACATTTAATTGACCAATTATTAGTTCTAATAGCAAAATAAAAATAATACGTACAAAGCTTACTTGAAATTTTCTCGGATTCTCACATTGTTATATTATTGTAAGTGCGAAATTGTATGTTTAGGATTACTTGATTACCTTAGAACCTCACTGGGTGTAAGATCACCCATTTAGTTTGTTTCTTTAATAGGGGTTGAAAGTGTAGAATCGGAGAATAGTGAATTTGAGAGTTGAAATCCTTGTTTTAAGCAATTACCATCCTATTTGTATTTAATGAATTGATTGAACAACTTATATTTAGATCTGTTTGGTTGTACATATAAGCATGGATGGTCTGGAATGTTAGATGGTTTGTAATGCTTAATTGTGGGGTTTTAATGCTTACTTTGAAATTAATGCTATTGATTGAAAATTTTTGAGTGAATCCTGGTGAGAGTTAAACAGGTGGTCCGCTAAATTTTAAAGTATGCCCTAGGGGGCGGTTGGGTTGTCACAATAATTTTTAATGGTTTTATATATGGATTAGTTAGCTCATTTACTCTCTAGATTGTGAACTAACATTGCATATTGGGTTTACTCCTAGAGTATGAAGTAACACTAGTTTTTGGGTTAAGTGTTATTGAAAAAAATCAACAGGCTTATGTACACAATTTTGAAGGGTACCATTATGTACTTGGACAATTAAAACCAAGAAAGAAAAATTAAAACAACTCGATTGAAATACCAAAATAAAAAATTATTAAACTCGAAAAACCACCACCATATTCCCATAGCATAAAATTAAAATCCAACCTCATTAAGGAAAACATTTATTTAAATATTCTTCACCATTACTCACAAAACTGAAGACATACTATTTTTAATTTAAAATACATGAGAACCAACCAAATTGAATAAACTGTTGCCTTTACACTTGACTATTCATCCTCATATTCTAAACCATAGATCCCAAAAGTAGTTAAAGCAAGCAACAATCACAAACTTTATATGAATTTCAACATTTAAACATTTCACACAAGGACACATATATGTATATGTGTGATTATATATACATTTGGATCTAGTTGAGGAAAAAGGAGATAGGTTTAGCCTATTCAATTTAACTAAATATCAACAAATTATGATCGCGTGAATGAACTAAGAGCAGTAAAGTATCACCAAATTATAATGATTGCACTCAAGTTTGGTGATACTTTTTAATGCAGTGCAATTCGATAGTGCACTCAAGGTGTACCAAAAGTTTACAACAGTCTTGGGTTTCTATGACATAGATGATATAGTTGTGGCATAATAAAGAAATCTCCCAAGGAATACGCAAGAACAACATGGTTTAAAGTCTTCCAATTCTAAATCATTTTTCCAAAATTTCAGAACCTATCATGGAGCGCAGCTATGGAATGGTGAGATTTTATGCTAAGTTATGATTAAGTATAGAAGGTATGGAATAGTTGCAAAAGAAGGGAGCAAAGGCACAAATGAAAGGATCATGCTTTCTTGGGGGAGCAGTTCAACATATGTGACTTGAGACTCAATTGTCATTTTCCAAGTAGAGGTCACGTGTAACATAGTGATAGGAGGAGTGAAAATTAGTTATTTTGTAGCTGATGAAAGTAGCAATTCTTTATAAGGAAGAGCAGATTTGAACTCATTTTTGTAGTGAATCATCAAAAGAGATTTTCTCTCGATCTCTCTCTCTCTCTCTATATATTTCTTTCCCAAGTTTTCCTACATTTTTTTCTTCTTCTTTTCTCTTCTACCATGTTCTATTTCTTATGTAATTTAGCAACTAATTAATCGAAAGCCAATTTTGTGCTTAATTTTGCTTATAATTGATTTCCATTTTGTTTAATTTTGTGAGTTAAATCTGGGAGTGATCACCAGATAACAATGGTATCAGAGCTAAGTTATGAGTCATGGGGATAACCAAGGATCAGGAAGATATCATGAAAAGAGATTTGAATTAATTAGGGAGTACGGTGAGAAAAGTGGCCTCTAGAAATGAAAGGTTGGACCAGGCTCTCAAAACTATATAAATTAGACAGGAGATCACTGAAAAAACCTTGAAAACCTTAGATTCAAAGTATATGAGTAAGATGGCAATAATGGTGCAGATGATGGCCAAAATCAGTGATAAAGGAAAGGAGATGGAAGGCTGTAACTCTGAGAAGACCAAAAACTAGAATTGTAGAAAGGGAGTTCTAGAAAGATGAAGGAGAGAACCATGTAAAAATACCAAAAATTGACCTCCCTATGATTGAAGAGGAGAATCCTAGGCAATGGGTTAGAAAGACCAATAAGTACTTCCAAATCCATGGGGTTGAGGAACATTCGAAGTAAAAAATTGCACAGCTCCATTTCATGGACAAGGCAGATGCCAGCTTTCATGGTATGTACCATGGAAGAGGGATAATTCCTTGGAATGAGCTGTCAGCAGCCATGTGTGAGAGGTTTGGGGAAGGCTCACCAAGAGAAGCCATTGAGAAGTTCAATAAGCTAGTGCAAGCAAGAAGTATGACTAAGTATTTGGAGAAGTTTGAGCTATTGAAACACTAGTAATGCCCTCTCTTCCTATTTAAACCTGAGTGGATTGAAGAATAAGATTATGAGCATGGTTAAAATGGCTAAACCCAATACATTAGTAGACACCATTGAGGCTACTAAATTGCAAGAAAAGAACCTTGAAGCAATCAAAAGAATTCAGAAAGCCACAACCTAGAAATATACCCCTTATTCCCCCTCCTTTGGCCCCAAACCAAATACTACCCCACAAACCAAATTCAAATGGATGAACACTATAAAAGAAAATTAGAAGCCTCTACCAACAAGCTCAACACATGTTCTGTCCACTTATTAGATCAATTCAAGAAGATAACCCCAACGGAGTTTAATTATAGGAGAGAAAAGAGATTTTGCGACAAATGTGCTGAACTTTATACCCTTGGACATATCTGTAAACAAGTCCATGTACACTTTATTTTGGTGTATGACTCTGTTAAATGAACAACTACAAGTATAAGCACCAATAAAAGACCTTAAAAAATTCTATGACTATCGAGAGGGTGAACTAAGCAATGAAAATATAGAATTCTCTATCTATGCTTTGGTAGAAGGAACTAGCATAAGATTATTAAGATGAAAGGAATACTAAAAGGGAGAGAGGTTATGGTGCTAATTGATGATGAGGGCACTCACTATTTTATAGCTAACAGGCTAGCTGAGAACTTACATATGCAGATTTGTGGAGAACCTTTGACTATCAATATAGACAATGGAAAAAACTAGAGCCTAGAAGCTTATGGAATCACTTGAAGTAGAAGATACAAGGGTATAAATTTCAGAACCAGTTCAATACTATGAGGTTGGGAAGTTATAACCTAGTATTGAGAGTTGATTGGCTAGCTAGATGTAGTCCCATTGAGTTTGATTTTATGAAACTGGCTATGAGATTCTACAAAGGGAAGGAGCTAGTTGAATTGAAAGGAGAGGTTGGAGAGTTGAAAATAAAAGTTGTTGAGGACAGTAGGCTAGCAAAGTGGAAAAGGAAGCAAACCTTTGGCATCATTGCACAATTCTATGTTGTAAATAAGGGCAGTAGAGTTCCTGAGATGGTACTAACTGAAATTGAAAATATGCTAAGACAGTTTCTTGAGGTGTTTGCTAAGCCACGAGGACTACCTCTACGTTGTAGAGGTGACCACAAAATCTTTCTGAAGGAAGGGGCAAAACTTTTTCAGATAAGACCTTACAAATATCCATATGTACAAAAATCTGAGATAGAGAAATTAGTGAAGAAAATGCTGTAAATGAGAATTATGTAACCAAGTAATATCTCTTTTGCATTGGCAGTTTTGTTAGTAAAGAAGAAAGATGGAACCTACTTTTCTGTGTTGACCATGGACAACTCAATAACCTCACATTGAAGGACAAATTTCCAATGCTCTTAATAGATGAGCTGATTGATGAGTTGCATGGGTCAAGATACTTTACCAAGAATGATCTAAAGGCAGAATATCACCAGATCAAGGTCAAGGTGGAAGATATTCATACGATAGAATTCATAACTCATTAAGGACTTTATGAGTTCAAGGTTATGCCATTTGGCTTAATTAATGCACCGGTAAATTTTTAGAACTTAATGAATCAAGTCTTCAAGGAGCAATTAAAGAAGTATGTACTTATGCTTTTTTGATGACATCTTAGTGTATAGCCTTACACTGAAAAGTCACATAAAGCATATCACCGAAGTTCTGGATATTTTAAGGCAAAATCAACTATATACCAAGAAGAGCAAATGTTCTTTTGCTTACCCAGAGGTGGAGTGTTTAAGCCATATTATTTCTGTAGAAGGAGTGATGGCAAATCTAAAAAAGGTAGAAGGCATGATGAAATAGCCGAAACCAGTAAATATGAAGCAATTGAAATAATTTCTTGGTTTGATAGGCTACTATAGAAATTTGTTAAAGGTTATGGATCCACACCATGTTGCTGAAAAAGGATGGATTTTACTGAGATGCAGAGGATCAAAAGACCTTTCATAAATTAAAATTAGCAATGTGCGGCACCTCTATGCTTGGCATTTGCTAGTGGTCACAAATACCATTCCTCACTATTTTTCTATGACTCTTTTATACATGTAAGATTCACATAGGATAAATATATTTTATGATACTCATATAGAGCATGAATATTTTTATGCTAATTAGGATAGCTTTATATAATAAGTTTAGGATGTTTGGAACGAGATAAGACAACCTAAATGGTTTGGATGAATTCTAGAATGATAAAGATTTATTTCAACCGTTCTAAGAAAATTTCACATACAAACCAACTTTCTGGTTGCTTGTGGTATGAATTAGGATTTTATGAGAATGAAAATAATATTAAAATAAAAATATATTAATTGGTATAGGAATAAAAATTAATTTTATATAAAATATATAGGTTGTAGAACACATTGTATGATGCAAATCAAAAGGATAACATTGCTGAAAAGGTGCAAAGGAACTCCTAAATGATAAATTTCTATATCAGCGATCTAAAGCAAATTTCAAAAATGAGAAACCTTTTGATCATCCATACTTTTGTAAAATCATTTTTCTAGTCATTAGCAACTTTCTCTCTTATAACATTTTGGCATCTATAAAAGAATTGGCAACTCTACATAAAGTGAATGTTTACCTATTACAAGTAATCAAGAACATTAAATTTAATTTAGAAAAACTTTAATTTGTGATACTTGTAGGTTTGATTACAGTGTTTTCTTTAAAACGTAGTGCGAATAATATTCTATGACAGTAAGATTTTCTTCTAAGGATTGTAAAGTCTTTGACTTAATTAGGTAAGAAGTATAATACAAGAAAATGGAGACTATTTAGTACTATTAATCACTGTTATACCAAAAAAAATCATTGTTATACCAATTTATTGGTAGTGGCATTTAATGAAGAAAATGCAAACTTAGAAGTGGAACTAGGGACCAAAGAGGGTAGCCACATTGTTATAAACTAATTTGCGTCTGACTACTTTACTTCAATTTGTTTATTAATTATAACTATTTTCCATCTTCTCGTTTAGTTGCTGATTGAACTCGATTGAAAGTTATTTTATGTTAATTGCTTAATACTTATTTCATTTGGTTGAATTTGATGAAAGCATGATCAACGTAATTCAACTTCTCTCTTAAGTTGCTCTAAACGAACATTTATTTTACAACTAAATCTCAAATTAATTATGTTCTTCATCATTAACATTTTTATAAATTATCTAACTTAAATTTAGAGTCAAAGCTATGAAAATTGTTATAATGTTATATTAAGAAAAACTCTACATGCAGTAAATTTAAAATAAGAAACATGTTCTCACAATATATTTGCAAATATGTGTGTTTGGATTGTAAGTTATTACACTTTATTTACACCTTATTTACACACACTGACTTGCTTGTATCATCAACACATTTTTCAATCACTTTTTTATCTCACATACATCATATAAAAAAAGTGCTACAGTACTTTTTCACAAAATTATTTCAAATAATTTACAATCCAAACACACGCATTAATATACTTATTTTAAGTGTCATGGTATAGGCTATGCATTAATACTCATTTTATATATCTTACCATAATTGGTAGTTATATACAAATGACAATAATTCATTTGGTTGTTTAATGTATAGATCTACATAACCTTAATACAATTTAAAGTTCAACAAATAAAAATATTTTGATTGTTGTATTGTTTTAGTGAAAAGATATGTGTTGTCACTTATTTATCTTAATATAATAAAATTTATAGTTCTAATTCAATAAAATGTGCATAGAATCTATTCTATTCGTTCACCTAAAACTATAATTTTCCATAAGGGTTCGTTTGATTCACTGGTTGGATGAGATAGGATGACTCATTCTCGGATTACTAATTCTAGATTAAGTCATCTTCAGATTAATAATCCAAGTTGTCTAATATTTGGTTACTTCTAACTTGGAAAGGATATGTTGAGAATCCTATCTTGTATTTGGTTGGAGATTAGATGTGGTGAGAATACTATTTTGATGGCTAAAGTACCTCTTAATTTGTAGCATCATTTTAATAAACTAATTCAATATTTTATAACTTTTATGAAAGTAGAGCAATTTGAAACATTAGAATTATAAAGTATATAAAAGTTTCTGATATGTAAAATATTTGTAGTCACTCAAACTTAGACTATTTGGACCCTTAAAATAGGTTTGATCAAGTTTGTGAGTCTAATTTAAAATCTGATTAAATAAAAAGCCAAGTTTTGGCTAAGTTAGGGTCAAACCAAATAAAATTCAACCTATTTGAGAAATTTAAATAAGCCAAATTCAAGGTAATATTTTCTCTAGGGCAGGTTTGAGTTTGTTGAAACCTCATTCACAAAGCCTAATTGGTACAGTTTTATATTCATGCCGAATTTGACTGAAAAAATAAGGGTAGTAAGGGTAAATTAGTCCAAACTTTTATTATAATGCTAGTAGGGAAATTAGTAAAAAATTTTAAAATAATCAATAAGGATAATTATTAAAAATTTAACTAATGAATAGAGGCAAAATAGTTTAAAAATTTTAATATAACTAGTAGGGGCAATTTAGTCCACTTCTATCATATTATTATGTGAGAGTATGGTTATATAATTATGGGTATACATTTGCATTATTTGTAAGGGCAAATTAGTCCAAATATTATTATGTTGGTATTAGGGGCAAATAAGTCCATTTTTGTTATATTATCATGTAAGAGTAGGACTGTATAATTATAAAAATATAAATTTGTATTATTTATAAGTATAAATTAGTCTAAATTTTTATCATTTCATCTCTTAGTCATCCCACGATCACTAATACCACCTTTTCCTATGGGATTATTTTATCCTATGAATAGGGGATTAATTCAGTTAGTTGAGATGTATAATCCTATGTGTAGCATCAACCAAACATAGGATGATATGAAATGAGTAATCTAATCATGTGTCATCCCATTAACCAAATAAATCCCAAGTGCACATAGCATTTTACCTATTTTGTTGTGATTGAACAAAAAATAATATATGATATATTTTTAACACCAACATATATAAGTTCATATTGCCATTTCTCATTGTGCTTCGTTTTTCAAATTTTAACTTTCAAAAACATTTTATAATATCCCTCTCAAATTTAGTTGCTTGTAGACAATAATTAAAACTCTAGAATGATAATAGATTTATACCACAAAATTTAGGTTATAGGAACATTTTAGGACACAAATGAAGACAAGAGGATGGCCTAATGCATTCTAACGAATTGTGGGATGATGAAGCTCCGTTTTGGCTGTCCAAAGCAATTTCCAATAACAAACTAATATGTGACATTTACATATTTTTTTACCTTAAATTTAGGTTGTGGGACACATTGAAGTGTTTAAATTAAAAGGATATAATTGTCTAAAAAAAATCAAACTAACTCTAAAACAATGAAAATTTGTTTTAACCATCGAAAGCAAATTCCAGATGCAAGCCAACCTTTTGAATATCTATAGAGTAAAATGGTTGATTTTTTTTCTTTGATTTAAATTAGAAGGATGTATTATTTTGATTATTATTGTCTTTTGAGAATTTTTCAACATTATTTGCTTGAGATTCATTTTATAAGAAAAGAAAATTTTCATGGTTAAGAAAAATAGTGCGTAACCCTCTATTGCTGTTAAACTTTTTTAATGGTTGAAGAGTTGTTAATGGCTTTTTTCCTTGAACTAGGAGGTATAAACGTGTTTCATGCAATAGAAATGTAAAATGCCATACCCAATTTTATATAGAGCAAAAAGCAAAATATATGAAGTCGTAAAAATAGTAATTTATGCAGAAAAAATATGTCAATTATTAGTAAAATTCAAAAGGGATGGATCTTTAATCTCAGTAATTTGTTTTGCATATGAAAACCATTTGCAATAGAAATCGCAATGATTAATTATTAGTTAAAAAAGAACAAGAGGACATCAAAGTTACCAAAGAAACACTTCAAACATTGACTATCAAAGTTGGATAAGTACAGTCAGTAGCTTAACATCAATTTTGTGGTAAGATATCCATTATGAAAGCTTGATTCGCTAAACAAAGCAACAACTTGCTAAACATCAAACTTCTACTACTTTGGTAACATTGTTCCAACCATAACTCGTGTTGTATTAAGAACAAAAGTATAACAAACAAAGTTTATTCTATTAAAATAGAATCAACGTAAATTGGATGCCTGATCAAATGGAAAACGCAAAGTGCCATGGATACAACTTTTCTATCCCTTTTTCAGTCGAACACAGTGCAGCAAAAGAAGTCTTGGATTGTGGAATAAAGAGCAGTATTTGACCATATCGAAGATCATGATCAATAACAAAATGGTTCCAGTTTTGATCAAAATGTTTGCCGGTCATACCAATGTAATAGTATTTATAACCATTTGTAAGAGTTATAGTTGATACCCTATCTTCATTTAGCCTTAGATCTACAAATTCTAGTAGATCCTATAAATGCACAATAAAAAAAGGTGATAAGTAAATGCACACACAAAAAGAAAGAGAGTTAATAAAGTGAGAAAACGCAAAATAATACCAGCTTGTTGTTTTGCGAAACCCTTGAGGTATAATGACTATCTCACTGGGAATTACTTGCAATCTACCACATTCAATTGTAATCCATAGCTTTACATAGACAACATGTATAATATAAATGAATGAACAACATTTACAACAAAAAAGTTTATCAGCAGGAAATATGAAAGTGAAAATTATTATAATCTAATTAAAAGGCATTTAAGAGGCAGAATTAAAGGGGATGATTGAGGTTTCATGATTCAACTATGCAACTTGACAAAACTGCTGAAACCATTACGATTTGTCTATTTGGACCACCTTCCCAAAAGATTACTACACACAAATAAAAGTTAAGTTGGAGTGGGTTGGGTAATTGCTCAGGCAATGAAACTACTTTGGCATTTATGCATATTTATCAGAACTATCTATAGATTGTAGGAGAAATTTGGAGGCTTAATTCAGGTGATTTTCTTGTAACTTTTTAACATGGAATATAACTTTTTTTAGCTATACATTGCTTTTCAGGAAGTTATCCCAACCTTTAGCATGCATGAAAATTAATTTTTATAAAAACCTGCAGTATGAATGAAAAAAATGTTAAGAATAAATCCATCAAGCAGCAATTATATCTAACCAGAATATTATTAGGCAAAAACAGATGCTCCCCTGATGAAAAGAAGAGCTTCACTGATGCAAAATGTAGACGGGCATGATGTACTTGGAAACATTATCATCTATTAGACAATTGGTAAAGAAATATAATTACTCTTACTTGTTATTCTAGTGAACAGGCAGGTTTATAACTAAGTTAATGCCAAAGGATGCATTCTGCAATACCCTTTAACAGGCATTCATGTTAAACTAACACTCATGTATTGCAAATGAGATGATCATAAATCACCGACAATTATATAAGCAATTTCTTAAAAGATAGCACACCTATTGAATATCGAATTATATACATGAGAGAGAGTTAAATTGTCACTTCCTTCCTTCTGAGGAACAATTAGGAAGTCACCATCAATACTGTAGAATACACAATTATCCATAGATTTATTAGCAATATACCTATAATACAGGAATACCAAAGAAACTATTAGAGAACAAATTGTACATAACATCATCTACCTAAAATAAGTAATTTGACAGGATTCAATAGTTCCAATTTTATGTGCCACACCAATCCAAAGAGATATACTAATTATTGGAACCCAATTGGACCACTTAACATAGCATATCAGGTTAGGAGAATCAATTACATGTGAATAGTATAACCATGTCGGAGATATGAACTACCAGCCCCACATATAGTGAACAGATCATTAATGAAATCTGTTGGTGCTTCAGGAATCTCCATTGGTTTCCATCATAATTGAATTGGTGTAGTTTGACTGGTTAAATTCACTTACAAGCTTTCCATGAATCAAAACTCTCGGTTTAAATGGCTCATGTGTCACAGATGGCTTAATCCGATATAGCCAACTATTACAAATGAAGCATCCACAACGATCAGATTCATACAACTTAGAATACTAATCTTACATTGTTTCAAACATCATATGCAAAAATGTTTTGGCAACAGTAAAATTTAGAATAGTAGGGATGTTGCAAATGTTAATACTCTTAAGAGAATGAGACAACTTCTCAAAGATCGAAATTTCAAATAAATAAAAATTTAGGTATGTCCATCCTATTCTTAAAGATGTAAAATGGAGTTCAGTTTAAAGCGAAAATTAAAGAGGAAATGTGGATCTAACTCATAACAAAAGCCAGGGACTTAACTATTGAAAACAAATAAAAAAAGATCAAACCCACAATGCAAACTATACACAAGACCATAGCAACCAGTATAATTCATATCATTTTTCACAGTCCAAATTCTATTCCTTCAACAAAGCAAAACAAAATAAAAAACTGCAATGAAGATTGCATCCTTATCAATCAGAACCTATTTTTCATGGAATCTACTAATTAATTGCAAATGACTGATTCTTCAAGTCCTAGAACCACCAAAGCACTAAAAAGAAAGGCAAGCCAAAGGGAGAAAAATCACTAAATCATCAGCTTTTCAAGCCCTAAAATTTCAAGATATTTTGAAACACCAAAGCAAAACATCACAAAAAAAAAAAAAAAAAACAAAGGCATCTTCGGATGTAGAGAAACAGGAAGAGGAGAAAAAAGAAAAATCCCCTAAAAAATAAAAAAAACAACTAGCCAAGATACAAAAAAATCACTAAATGACTAGCTCTTCAAGCTCTAGAATTTCAAGATATTTCAGAACACCAAAGCAAAAAATCAAAAAAAAAAAAAACTAAGGCATCTTTGCATGTAGATAGAGAAATAGTAAAAGAACCGAAAAGCCAAAACCACCCAAATAGTGCGTTATATTGATATTCCACCTACAAAAAATAGAAAAAAGGAGCAAACAAATAAAATGTAAATTTTACATTGTTTTTTTATTACAAAAAG
This sequence comes from Coffea arabica, assembly GCF_036785885.1. Taxonomy (NCBI): domain Eukaryota; kingdom Viridiplantae; phylum Streptophyta; class Magnoliopsida; order Gentianales; family Rubiaceae; genus Coffea; species Coffea arabica. The sequence goes on along the minus strand of NC_092320.1, from coordinate 53,084,804 downwards.
AGAAGATGAAGGAATTACAATGCATTAGGTCAACATTATTCTAACCCTATTCTCAGATATTCCGGCCAGCACTTATTAGGAAAATTTAGTGGTCGAAAGTAGATGAGAGGGGGAGAGAGAGAGAGGAAGAGAAAGGAATGGAGAGAAAGTTTGAGGAGAAAGAGACAGAGAGCATTAGCGGAATGGACAGAGGAAATAGATAAGGAAAAAAAGAGAAGAAAAGGAAGATAAGACGAGAGGCGGCGTCTTTTGAGTTTGACCTAGGGTTAGACTTAGAAAAGTATCCCGCAATCACCAAACAGATAAGAAGGAGGGTCACGGGAGGACAACGAAAACACGTGCAAAACTACCAAACTCTTGACTTTTTTATTACTTATGTAGATGATGCCTTCAAATCTAAAGGTTAGCCTTGGGATTTTGTTGTGCTTGTTATTCTATTGTTGAAATAATTTTTCATATTTAATTTTCAAGAAGTTTTATGAATAAGCATTCTTAACTGCTAGTGTAAAATTAAATTTTAATACTTAAATTCTCCTTCTGCAAATGGATAGGTCATATGCAAGTATAGAGAGTTTCAAGGTCGATCTCATAGGAAAGATTAATCAATTACTAATGTTTGTCAAATTTTTCTATTATTAGACGGACCAAGTGCAAGTAGATAAACTTATACTAGAAAACATGTAACAAAACTAAGTAAAATAACAACAAAAAATTCCTATGATCCTTGACTTCCTACCTTTATTAGTGAAAAATCTTGATTAATTGAGTTTTATCTTTTTGACCGCTAAGGGATATCGTAATTTTACAATGGTGATAGTAGGTGCAACTGAGAGTGATAAGTTTCTTACAATTTGTTATATTACCTTTGTATTTTAAAATTTAACCTTGGATTTATCAAGAATCATACTATATAGTTAGTTTAAAAAAACCAAAACTTTTTGGATTTTCATTATAGTGACATCTGTGTTTAATTCAGAATAAATCAATACATTTAATAAGGTTAATTATCATAAAAATTTTTCTCATTTAGTGTGCTCAATATGGATAAAGGAGAAATTTCATAAAATTTAAGGGAGACATGATGATAAAAGAATGAGTTTTGTAAAGTTAAAAGAAAACAGTATTGATACTCAAAGAATTTCACAAAAATTAAAAGTAAGTGGGTGGAAAAATTAAGAATAGGGCAAATTACCTTTTACCCTCCTGTTATTTGGTGTTTTACCCCATAAGCTCCTCATGATTTGAGTTAAAGTGTTACCGTTAATTTTTCTGTTAAAACTAACGATTAACTGTAAAAAGTCAAAGTTAAATTAATAAATTGATAAATTAAACCTTTCACTACTTTTTTCTATTTTTCTTTTTTCCTTTTTCTTTCTCTCTTTCTTTTGGAAGAGAAAAGATGATTTTGAAAACCTATACTAGGCTACAAAATCTCAATTTTCTCCAATACAAAAGAGTTGGAAGGGAAATAAAAAAAATAAATAAGAAACAAAAAAAGGAAGGGAAATATAAAACAAATAAATAAGAAACAAAAGTTACCAAATATTTTTTATTACAAATATCATTTTAGGTTTTTAAACCAAATCTTTAATAATATTTTCTAGTTCTTATTTATCTATTTTTATTTCAATTTATTCTTTTTTAATTTTAGAAGAAAAATAAGCAATGAAAGGGTAAATTTGTCAATTTATTAGTTTGATTTTGATTTTTTACTATTAATTGTTAATTTTAATGGAAAAATTAATGATGACATTTTAATCCAAATCATGAGAATGCTATATATAGGTTTTTAAATCATAGAGGGGTTATATGGTAAAACACCAAACCATAGGGCGATAAAAGATAATTTACCCATAAGAATATTACAAAATTATAAGGATTAATACTGCATACATTGACATTATATATACTATTAATCTTGGATGAATGATAGTAGTGCAAATTTTGAATTTAAAATTTAATTTTTGCACATCTGTCATAGATCTAACATCATAGTGTATACACTATCAACGCATATAAGATTTACTCAAATTTTATAAATTTATACAATTTTTAAAAACTTGAGTAAGAGTGAAGGGGAATTGTCCACTTTCAATTGTTTTGCTCTCATATTTTTATCATTCTAATTACTAGATTTTTTATAAATTTCAATCTAAATTAGATTCTATTGAAAGAAAACAATAAAATCAATGAGGGAAAAAGGACATTGATCATATTTTAATAAAATCAATAGCAAATATTCCATAGAAGTAGTTGAATGAACCATCAACAATAGTTCCTTGGGTACTTTTCTCGAATTTTGAAAAGGAATAGTAAATTTTGTTGTGCATATGGCCATAGATTATGCTCGTGAATAGAAAGGACAGATAATATTACTGATGTAAAATATTGAATAGGGAGAATTACAATTTTGATCCCTAATATTTGGATTGTGTATAAATTGGTCCTGAATGTTTCGATTAAAATAAATTTAGTCCCCAAAATTTATGATCTTAGGCAGGTTTAGGACAATTAACAGAAACGAAACAATAACTAACAGTCAACATCAAATTGCCATTAGTCAACAATTTTGACTCTACACTTTTAGTCCCCAATATTTTGATTTTGAAATCATTATAATTTTCTAAATTTTAAATAGTGATATTAAGAGTTTAACATGGATTGAGATACAAATTAGAATGGAATAGTATTCAATGGGTAATAAGAATACTAACTAAACCTTTTTCTTCTTTTTTGTTTATTTTTATTTCATACATTCATGCTAATAATATATCATATTTTTTTTTTCCTTTTACATAGTCTCAGATTTGGCATTTTATGTGTGTGTATATGTTATTGTTTCTCATTATTAATAATGAATTTATAATAAGTTTTATTATTTTTAATTTTAATGATAATTAAAATACTTAATTAAAACCCCTTTAAATAAATGAAATATATACTTTTTAAAATTATATTAATTTTTTTAATTTTGGCATTTTAATAGGTTATCAATTGAGTTTGAATTGAAATTGACATTTTATACATATTATATAATTCATTAAATGATTATCAACATACATAGATATTAAGTAAATGCATTATAATTACAATATTGGAATGTTAGCTTTTAATTGGTAGGAAAGACGACAAAAAAAGATAGTTTTTTTTTTAATTCCTAAAATCACTTCAAATTGATACTTACTTTTACTAATTTTTCTAAGTACAACGGCTAAAATTGAAGCCTATATGCAAAAGATATGTAATAATTTTTGTAGTAGTAATTTTATTTATTATCGGTATATCATCATCCAATTATAATTTATTAACAAAGATATGCTATGTGAGGACCCGAAATTTTTTATTTTATTTTATCGAATATTAGTAGTTTGTTTAAATATTTATTTACTCATTTTTCTCCAAATTATTTATTTCGATCATTTAAAATCCATTTATATGGAACGACGCCTCTTTTATATTTTTAAAAGCGTTTTGTTGGAAAAAATTCACTCTTCGAAAACTCGTTTAGTTCGGAACAACGAGTGCACGTTTTTCGAAACTATATTTGAATCGAGAGTGTATTAATATTGGAGAATTAAGAACGATCAATAATAGATTAAGAAAGGATAATTGAGGAATTAATACTCAATTCACGTGAGGACTCGTAAAATTATTATTTTTAAACCCCTAATTTTGGCTCAATTAATTATCTATTTGGATTTTTGCCCGAATATTATTTTCTATCCTTATTAGACCTAAATATATGGTTTTATAGTTTCGTTATATTTTTTAAGTGTCTCGTTTCAAAAAATTATTTTCTTAGAAGCTTGTTTAGTGAAAAAGTGAAAACGTGTCTGAAAACTTTAGCCAATTAGGAGTACAATAAGCTCAAAAATTTAAGACATATACAATGGTCCTAAAATAGGCAATTTTAGGTTTAAATATTGAAGTGATAGTTAGTGGTACGATCGTTATAAGAATTTCTCAAAGGTTTCAATTTTATTACGCCTAAATTAGAAATACGTGTTTGCACGTGCGCGCTTAATTGAGGGACTTTGGACATTATTTTGGGACAATTAAGAATGAATAATATTTATATGAATGTAAGTGCCCTAGAGGTTTAGTGCACTAGTGCAACAAACGTAAGAGAAATCGAACACAAAACGCGCGTGTAGGGCACTAGTTGTAATTGATTTGACGTATTTAATATATTAGACGTCAAGCGTCTTATGTACACAAAGGAACCAGCAATCTCATTTCATTTCTGCAAAGCTTCATGGCCGGATAGCAGCAGCAAAAGGGACAACCGAAACCTTCAACATTTCTTCTTCCAAAACTCATGCAAATCACCACCAAATCTTCTAAAAATTTAGCACCACTTAGCCTAAGTCTTGGACAACATATTTAGCTGGAAAATGGAGGAGCTTTCACGGTTCTTCAAGCTTCAAAGGGGCCGAAACTTCTGTCCTAACTAGCCATCAAAGTAGGTAGTAATCAATCACCTTAAACTTGTCTTTTGGAGTTTGATTTATGCATTTGAGCTAGAATCGTCACTTTAGTAGCTTGTATTGTTGGGAAAATTGTTAAACGTGGGCTCTATGAACTCCCACTTTGGGTTGATGGCTGTGATGATGTTTGATGATGGTTTTGTTGCTGAATTAGAGCTTAAGGAAGTAGATTAAAGGTGCTTTGTTACCAGAAACGTTATTGAACTCTTGAAACAAAAAGTTCCCATTTTACCCCTGCTCTGTTCGGTCATTTTAATGCAGAAACTGAGGATTTAATGGCCTAATTATGTTGTTTACATGTTGTAGCAGTTGTGTACAAATTTTCATTGAAAAATACTGAGTTTTGGTGGGTCAAACGAATTTATTTCCAAAGCTAGTAATCTGGGAAAACGGTTGCCGTCGTAACCAGACCAGTGTTCGTGTTTTGTCCATAACTCCGTACTCTGACATCGAAATCAAGTGCCGTTAGCGGCATTTGAAACTAGACGTTCCCATGTTTCCAACGGTGTATAGTGCACATTCTGGTTTCATGTGTGTGAGCCATACCATTCATCTGAAGTCGGCTGTCCTGTTTCTCCGTTCTGCCGAAATGATTTGATGATGCTGCAACTTTAGGCTTAATTTCGAACCAGTTGCATGCTGAAACTTGTAACGATTTCTTCTGTGCAATTTTAACCCTGTGAATGTATTTTCTAACACTATCAACCATTCCCAATTCCGAGTAAAATTGAGGGAGTTATGATTAAAATACGGCGACTGCCTCGTTTTTGAAACCTTAGATTTGGACAGATTGCCTTAAGGATTTTTCCAAACTTTGGTTGATTGGTTAACCACCTTTCCGAAGGTATTTTTCCACGAAATTTGATAAAGAGATACCCTTCATATAGGAGTATTATACTGCAAAATTTGGTATCAATCCAAGTCCGTTTCGACACTTAACTAAAGGTCCAAAGTCGGAACCAAATCTGGAAATTTGTTAACAGTCTTGAAATATACCCAACTTTGAGCTACCATATCTTGGTGCTCGAAACTCCAATTCTCAATCCGCTTGTTCTGCCCTAAACCTTACTTGTACCTCTAATTGAGCTACAAATTTCAAGGGCTGGTTTGCAACGAGTGAATTCTGCTGAATTTTCAAAGTTAACGAAAAACCAACCCCGGCTCAATCCTGGGTGATTTGGAACAGCAACTTTAAGCTCATTTTTGAACACCTTCCACTTAGATTCATGGAAAAGTGTCTTCTAAGAACTTTTAGTACTTTGGAAGAGGTTTCCAACGGTACCAAGTTTTCTAATTTTCGACATGTGGAATCTGAGATACTTTTTTTTCAAAATATCGTATCAAAACTGAAATTTTCTGAATTTCAAGGAAATGGAGTTTTTCAAGTATTCCTTATTCCTTCGATAATACTTGAACGTTTATGCTTGATTTCCAAGATAACAAAACTCGATTGCTCTTGTACATTAAGAAACTCCACTTGAACCTCGATTTACTAGTAATTGAGATTCATTTTCATGAAATTTCCCCAGATTGTACTAGTGCACAATCTTCCTTGATAATTAGGATGTGTGAATGATAATTCACTATTAAATGCTCAGGCGCTCAAGAGGACCTTCCAGAGGATCTCACGGGAGACGCCTAAACCATCATTTGAACTCGCTACTTGAATCACTGTGAGTGTCAAGTGCATGAACTTGTTGTTAAGTGGTTATCTGTTTCTTATCCGTTATGTAAATTTGAAATTTTGAGACGAGGGTGTACTTTATCGCACTCGTTCTCTTTCAAATGAAATTATATTCGAATTTTGCTATGTGAATTCGTATCCAACTTGTACATGGTAATGTGGATGTGATTTGTACTTGTGATTCGTATATGTGATCCGTATTTGTGATTCCTATTTGGAATCGTCGATTTGAGCGTTGCTCATCGACTTATATTCGTATTCGTATTCGTATTCATATTCGGGGGACGCCCAAAACTCGTTGGCTAACTTTGCGAATCGAGCCAGCATGGGCTTGGTCGATAAGCTTAGCAAACCATGAGATATTCGTAGAGCATGATCTATTGGAGAGATCTTGCTCGGCATTACTCGTGCAGTATTGCCATGATATACTCGAGTATTATCAAAAATTTTGATGAGCGGGCCCGGTAAGGGGGTGTAACGGTGACGGGATTCGAAGAAAAGTGGTGTATCTACGGATTTGATACTTATGTGGTTGACGGAGTGTCAACGTGAGATGTGATCAAGACTTCGACTCGACTATGTGGAATTTAGCTCCTGAGAGCTACAGTATCCTTGAATTGTTTCTGTTTATTTTTCCTATTCGAAATGTGAATTATTCGAATTTGATAGCCTTACCTACAATGTAATTGTTGTCGCTACTTGGATTATGTGTTTGCATGTGTGTTTTCTTGGCCTCACTGAGTATTGGCTCATTCTATTAGTTTGTTTTCCTTAACAGGTTGGATTGGAAGATTTTGGTAAAGCCGACTAGATTATACTTTTGATTGGAATCGGGGCTGTAAATGTGTAGTCGACTTTTAATGGTTGCATTTTGGAACTTGATGTATCTTTTGTGAACATGATGTAAGATTTAAATATTTAGTTAAGGAAGCGACTTTTCTTTATTTTGACTCGTAGTATTTGGTATGTATCGTTAAGTTCGATTTGATTTGTCTTGAGTCCTGGCGAGAGTTAGGCAGGCGTCCCGCGGATACCCTTAGGTTCGCCCTTGGGAGAAGTGGGGGGCGTCACATGCTATTTGCACTACAATCATGATATGCCAGTATAAAATATTTTATGAAATTTTATAGAACTTAAGGATCGTATTTTTCCTATATTAATTCACATATTATTTCATCTTAAAAGCCCTACACATAACTACTTAAATTTCAAGGGACTATAATGATCAAAACTTCAAACATTAGCGACTAGAAATACAAATTCAAAACTTTTGACTAACGCCAATTAGCTGATCATTAGTTATGATTATTTTTCATTGGTTATTTAGTTGTCCTAAAAAAAATCCTAAATTAACAAATTTTAAGGATTAGATTTTTGGTGATGGAAACATTGGGGACTAATTTGGCACACAAGCCAAACACTTGGGACCAAAATTGCATTTCTCCCTGTTGAACATATATTATAAGCATATTGTACATGTTCAAAATGTTGTCAAGTAATTCTTAAAGTTTTAAAAAAAAACACGCTATAATCTCTTCCAGCAATTAGGTTTCATCAAATTTATAAAAGAGTATTTATCCACACAATGGTTTATTTAAATCTTCTCTCTAATGGTAGTTGGTTGATTCATTTAATTAACACTATGTACCTATGAAATTGCTTTTTGAAATAAAAAAATAGTGTTGTATTGAATAATTAAAATAAAACCAAAACTTTCTTTGACCTTGATCTAACATTATATTTGTTCTAAGCAACAAATAACAAATAATAAAGAAAATTTTGGCACTTACATAATTTCACCATTCTTTTAATTTCAACTTTTCTTTGATTTTTTCATCATTAACATAGTAGGATTTATTATTACTGTACTGATATTTTGACCATAAAATAAAATTTTAATACATCTCCAACAACATAAAAGTGTAATAGGATCATCTTAACCCAATTACCATAGTGAATGGCTATAATTAATTCAATGAACAAAGTTACTAAAATTATAATCTACTTCATAAACTAAAATTGGCTCCAAAAAAGGAACCTATTGATTTATGTTCATTTTGGATTTCAAACCTCTAATCATACCCAACATTTTCTCATTCTGAGGACAGAAAAATTAAGACTCTAATCTTGTAGTTAGCAATAAAAATTACTATTCTAGATCATTCATCAATAGTGAAAGATACCACAATTTGTTCATTAAGCAGAAAACCAAATTTTAGAAGCAATTTTTGAGAGAAATTTTTGACATAGACAAAAAGGCTTGGACGGTTACCGAAGGTTTTCTTTGTCCTCCTATCCCTTGTGGTTTGCGTGTGTGTGAATGAATGAACAAGCTAAGATCTGATAGAGAGATAATAATAATATAATAATCTAACTAATAATGCTAAGCAAATGTTCCTTTTGCCAATTAAATCCTTCAAAATTTCATTCTTTTTCAAAATAGTTGCCTACTATTTGAGGTTATTTTCGTCTTTGGGTTAAAAATCCAACTTTGCCCTTAAAAGTGTTAACATGGATTACAAACAGTGCATAACTATTGAAGGGTGATGCTGTAATAATTACATTTGAATTTTGTCATAGATTGGTAGAAAAAAGAGTTAATGAATCAGTACTCTTCTTCACAATAGCCAAAAAAGTAGAAGACACGAGCAGCGAAACCCTCTTCCTCTTTAATTGACAATTCCACAAAATTCTTTTTAGTTCCTACTATAGAATGCTTTTCTCACTTACTAATTGTCACAAATATTAGATGCTTTATTTTGGCTCAAAATTCAGGGGTTTCTGCCCAAAAAAATGACCCGCTATTTGATTTGCTTGATTTATACTGGATTTGATTTTGTAGCCATCCAATTTTTGCATAAAAACTGCCATTCCAAAATTTATATTGAGGAATTTGATATGATGGGAGGGGAGTTGGTAGTCATTTAGGTTGTTAGATTTAGTAGGAAAACAAATAAAGGACGTATCAATATGAGGTTTATTGTTTTGTTTGAAAATCTTTTGTTTGGGCAGAAAAATGTAGTAGACAAAGAGGAGTGCCTTTTTTCGCCTATACATGCTTTGTTTGGTAAGAAAATTTCTTTTCTATTTTTTTTAAATTTGATTTTTTATACATAATAATAAGAATGAATAAGTAAAGAAGGTATACTGTTATTAATAATTTTATTGCTTTTTTAATTGACATTTTTAGTAAAGAAGAAAGAGTTTCAAACAAGAATTGGTTTCATCTACAAGTTAGTTTCTACTCTTTGCTAAATATGTAGTGATATGTATTAGAAAATATAAGATTTTTGGCTAAGTGTATTTGTCAATTTTTGTTATTGTATTTGTTCATTAGATGTTTGATTTGGGATGGATTGGACTGTGTACGTGGACTTTTAACTTGTGATTTTCTTTGTTACTTACTAGTTTGAAGTGTATATTGTGGTTTTATTAGTATGAAAGGAAAAAAAAAGACAAATGAAAGGTTTCAGTTGATAGATGAGTTTTTTGATGAAACTTGTAGCAATCGAATTTGATTAAAAAAATGCTCTTATACATCAGGACAATGTATAGACCCAAGTGTAAGTTTTTTGATTTGGTGTTCTTGGTTCTCATCGTAAAGGATCCAAGCAATGAACTATGACACAAATCCTTGGAAGTTACTTCTAAGATACAATTTGTTTATAATCTTATGTTTGCTAGTCACCTATAAATTTATTTTTTCTTGTTGCTTGAATAATGAACAAAAAGTGGTTCGTTTGAGAAATTGGATCTTTCTAACTATAGTTGCTAAACAATTTTTATAGACAAATATGGATGGCCTCTATATGTTCGAATTATTTATGAACAATGCTTGATTTGGACAAGAGATGAAAAATTTTAAGTGCAAATAATCTTAGAACTCTCACAAATTTGATTTCATATATGATTTATTTAGTTCAGCATATTGACTAATAAGCACAATTATTGAACCCGACCCGGCCCGGCGGTCGAACCGGTGACCCGTCCATGAAACCGGGCCAATTTTCTAATTAGATCAGAGTTGCAAGGAACCCGCTTGGACCTATTTGACCTAAACGGTTTAACCAAGGAATCGCTAGAACCGGCAGTTATTGATAAACCCAGTGAGTTTTGGCAATTTTTTTGAAGTTACCGTTTTACCCAAATTTTTTATTTTGACCATTCACAACTGGGCATTATCCTTTTTTCGCTACATTTTTAGGCTTTTAGCCAATTAGAAGAGAAAAATCAGGAAAATTGAAGAGGGATTCGGGCATTCGGCCATTATTGAGGATTTAGGGATTTAGGGATTCGTACCTTCTTTGTTTCTCTGAGAAGTGACAACGAAGGTTTAACGCAAAGATTAGTTGCTGCTCCGATCATTTTCCATTGTTTTGTCAGCAGCTTTGATCAATTTTTCTTTCCTTTGCTTTGCTAGTTGCTGTGAGAATCTGAGGCAAGCAATTGGAAGTTCGAAGTTCCAAGTGGAACTCCAGAATTCCGCTTGAAGCTACCGCTGCCACCGAAGTTGCCATTGAAGCCTTGAAGCTTTGTTGTCGGTAAGCCAGTGAAGCCTTGCAGCTGGGCACACACCACGGCACCAATGAAGCAAGTAAGTAATACTCCAGCAGTCCAGCATCACTTGGTTTCTTCGTTTTTCATTTAGAATGGCTAAAAGCTTAATAAATTTAGTTATGAATGAATCTTTCTGTTGTTATGGATGTCCCTAATTGCTTGTCTCTTTCTGTTGTTATGGATGTCTGAGAATGGTTGTAGTTTAAAAAGCTTTGTTTCTGTTCATAGTGCGGGCTTCTGTACATGAAGCGCATTAAGATTTAAGAACAAGGAATGGTTATAGGAAGCACCAGTTTAGATGCTAGACAGCAGAAAGCAAAAATAAAACGAATATGTGGGAATCTACTGTGCTCTTAATTCATAATCAAGAACTCTTAAACCACCGATCCTTGTGTCCAACAAAATTTAGTGGCATATTCAGGAGCAGGCTTACTTTATTGGATTTAGTGGCTAAAATATGTCAGACCTCAATCATGAGCAAGCAAGACATACGTTGGAGAGCGTAAGCAAAGGTTATGCCATACCTCAATTATGGTTTCCACCAATGCCTCCTGCCTACCCCAAAAACCATTTATTATATGCTATAAATTCCTATCTACATGGTTAAATGCAGATGAATAAGAAAACAAATGGTGCCAAAAATGCATGAAACCATAAAGAAACAAAATGAAGCCATGAAGCATGATACTAGGAGTTTTCTTAAGTTCAATATACAATAGTCTATACTCAGCCACAAAACTCAAAAGGAGTGGTAGTATTCCTCCTGCCTACCCCAAAACCATTAGTTAACTGTGGCTAATTTTTGCTCTAGCTCTGTGGCTAATTTTTTTTTTTTGCATTAGTTAACTCTAGCTCTTACAGTTTTTGCCTGCAGCTAATTTTTTTTAAAATAAAAGATATGTTTTATTACTTTTCAGATATTTGTAATGGACTCTATTTGAGCAACACCGTCTCAAACACCAAATACAAAACCCACACCTAGTACATCAAATTTTCAAAATCAACCTCTAACAAGGGGAAAGACGGACCCTGCATGGTCTCATTGTAGAGAAGATTCTGTGTCCAACAAAAAAGTTAAGTGCTTAGTATGCATTCATTGTGGAAAAAGAATTCGAGGAGATGGTATCAATCGATTCAAGCAGCACCTTGTAGGCGTAAAAGGGGAGACAACACCTTGTCCGAAGGTTGATGAACAGATTAGATTTGAAATGCTAGAAAACTTGAAAGTGGAAAGTAAGAAAAGAAGCTTGAAAGAACGCTCAAGGGGAAGTGATTTATATGGTCAAGATCTAAGACAACATGAAGAGGAGGTATACATGCAAGATACAGAAGATATTCAAGAGATTCAACCACCTCCCACTACTGAAGTTTCAAAAGGAAAAAAAGTTCTTCAACATCACAAAAAAGGAAAAACAATAGGGTCTTTTTTTATGCCAAGAGTTACTCCAGGAGGTCAACCATCCATCAAAAGTGTGATGCAAAGCAAAGAAGCTAAAGAGAAGGTTGACTTGGCAGTTGCGAAGTGGATGATTGATGCTTCCATCCCCTTTAATGCATCAACCTCTGCATATTATCAAACAATGTTTGATGCTGCTTGTTCTTTTGGAGCTGATTACAAAGCGCCTAATTTCTATGACTTGCGTGGCTATTTATTGACAAAAATGTTAAGCAAGTTAAGAATTTTGTTAATAGCTTTCATACAACTTGGAAAGAAACTGGATGTACTATTATGGCTGATGGATAGACTGACCAACAGAGGAGAACTCTCATCAACTTTCTAGCTTATTGCCCTAGAGGAACTATTTTTTTGAAATCAGTTGATGCCTCGGATGCTTCTAAGACTGCAGAGATGTTGTATAAGCTGTTTAGAGAAGTGGTTTTATTTGTTGGGGTGAAAAATGTGGTACACTTCGTCACTGACAATGCTGCCAATTATGTTGCTGCTGGAAGATTATTAGAAAGGGAATTTCCAACACTTTATTGGTCTTCATGTGCTGCTCATTGCCTAAATTTGATGTTGCATGATGTGGGCAAATTAGATGAGGTTAGTAAAGTGGTTGAACATGCTTCAAAAATAACAAAATACATTTATAATCATTGTTATCCATTGTATTTGATGAGAAAGCACACTGGTGGAAAAGAAATTATTCGGCCTGCTCCTACATGTTTTGCTACTAATTTTATTGCATTGCAAAGTATTTTAGTGCAAAAAGATGCTTTAATAGATATGGTGACTTCAAAAGAATGGACTCTTTCAGCATATGCTAAGGAGAGTAAAGCAAAAAAATTTGTGGATCTTATGCTAGATTCTATGTTTTGGAAAGAATGTGCTGCAATAGTTCAATTAACTGAGCCTCTTATTTGAGTTCTAAGAATTGTTGGTAGTGATGAAAGGCTGCTATGGGATACTTGTATGTTGCCATGCATAGAGCCAGAGAAGAGCTATTGAGAAGATTCTCAAGAAAAAAGAAAACTATTGATCCTTTCTTAAGAATAATTGATTTAAGATGGGATAGTCAGCTTCACAAAAATCTTCATGCTGTCGGTTATTGGCTTAATCCTGCTTATCAATATAATTCTCTGATTTGGAAAAGCATAGGCACGCAACATCAGGACTTTTGGATGTGATTGAGAGATATTCTTATGCAAATCCTGATTTGATGAGTAATTTGATCGGAGAGATGAGATTATTTTGTAAAGCTGAAGGTGATTTTGGTAGAGTTTCTGCTATACAAGATCATGATGTCATGCTTCCAGGTACCCAAAAATTAACTTCATTTTTATTGATGATTTGATTTTAATTGTAAAATACTATAATCAGACTTTTTTTTCTTTATTTATTGCAATAGATGAATGGTGGACATGTTATGGTAGCACTGCACCTAATTTGCAAAAACTAGCTATACGTGTTCTAAGCCAAACTTGCAGTGCTTCTGGCTGTGAAAGGAATTGGAATTTATTTGAGCATATCCACTCAAAGAAGAGAAATAGATTGGAACATCAAAGACTAAATGATTTGGTTTATGTACACTACAATTTAAGATTAAATCAAAGGTAGATTACATTTTGCAATCTGATTTTTGTTTTAATATGATGACATTTGTTATTTAACTAGTTTTAATGTTTTGTATTATTAGAAATGCAAGGGGTAGAAATTATGATCCTATTGATTTTGAGGACTTCAGCGCCAATGAAACTTGGATTTTGGATGATGAACCTTCACAGTTAACTTCAGCTGAATTAGAAAGTTTTAGGAATGAAATAGCTACATTTGCTATCAGCCGACAAAGTGGTGAGTTATTCTATTTGAGTCATATGCTTGCTTATTCTTTGTTTTTCGTTTTTGGCTAAATATTATCTAAATTTAGTGAATGATTCATTGATTTTTGTACTTATGTAGATGAAACTCTAAATTTGGATGATTTGGACACTGGAGATGAAGATGAGACCAATAATGAAGAGAATGTTGAAATAAATGATCTTAACACCGGCTGTGATGTAAACGAACTTGGTGGTACTGAATTTGGCAGAAGTTGGGAACCATGGGCATAAATAATAGATGGAGTGAACTACTCAAGTGATAATTGTGGTGTTGTTTATGTTTATGACTTTGTGCTTGGTTGTATTGAATTGGTAGTTTATGACTTATGTTTTATGGTTTGATACTTAGATTTATCATTTATATTTGTGTGTAATTTACTGATTTTAGTTTGAATTCATGAATTGTGGATCACATATGGTTATGGATTATGTGTGTGAAATGAACTATAAAGTATGAACTACGAACAGGTTATAATTGTTAAGATTTAAGAATTTCTGCACATATATTATAATTTACATGTTTATTTAATTATATTATATATATTTTATTATATATTGTGACCCGACGGTTCAACCACTGACCCGTCAACCCGGTCCTTTTGCCGGGTTGATGTTCGAGTTGGTTTTAATTACTATGCTAATAAGTCATTTTTAATGTGGTGGCTGTTGTTTTATAGATATTATTTCTTGTAAGCTTTGTTAAATCCTATTTATCATTCTAATTTAGTAATTTGAATTTTAGGAATTTTCAAAGTAAGTTTGCTTTTTACTCAATATATGTTAAAGAAACGATTTAATGGCCCCTTTCTTTTTTCAACCAAATTGCTGACTTTTAAATTGTTGATCTTTACGAATATTTACCTAATTATTTAACTCAAATGTACTTCTCATTTTGATGCTGTACTTATTTTATAATATGGCATATTAATTTTATAAAGTTCACTAGATTTTTAGTACAAATGATTTGTGTTTTGAAAGGTGTTCTCGGGGTGAGCTCCGAGGTGGGGCATTCCAATACTACCCCTGGGTAGTCACATAAGGCGAAAGTGTTATGGGGCATACACCCAAGATATCAGGGTGTACGCCCGAACATTTGGGCACGCCTCTGAAGTGAGGCGTTAAAAGCATACACCTCACAAATTTTCTTAAAAAAAAAAAAGAAAAAATGAATTAACTATTATTTGCTATTACTAGATATCATAAAAAAATTTAATTCCTCTGGTTCCTTCCTCTTTACAACGAAACAAAATTTCCCAATTCTAAAACCCTATTCCTCCTCTCTAAAAATCTCCAATTTCTCCATTCAACACCATCAATAATTTCATACCTTCATTTTTGTGCCTTCAACAAGATCACAAGTTTACAATTCACCAAATTCCTCACAAATTCTAAATCCAAAGATCATCAACATACTATTGAGGTAATTTTCTCCCTTTTTTTGTACAAGTTGAAAGTGCTATAAAAGCAAAAGGGTTATTTGCTTCTTGATGCCTTTGTTGTTGCTGTGTGAAAGTCCATTTTATCATATTTGTTTTTTAGCACATTTTATTAGATTTTTGTGAGTGAGAAAGAGAGATTCTTTGGTGTTTCCTAGCCATATTTGTTGGCTGTAAGAGCTAAATTTATAGGTACTCAAATGAACTTAAGTTTTCCCTTTCTTTTTTGTTTTTGCTTTCAATGATAACATGTTCTGTATCTTTTACTCACCATATGGAAAATGCAGCCACTGAAATTTCAACATTCTTTGAATATCCAGTAACAAGGGTCATTGCTGTCAAATACTTGTGAATGGCTAGATTATAGTAGGATTAACAATGGTCATTGCTATCGAGTTTTGCTTCTTTAGTGAATAACTTTATATGGATGTAACATACTATGAACTTTATATGGTTAGGAAAATTCTCTCACTACTTTTTTAAAATTGCTCTAATAACAGAAAAGATTAAGTTAGAAATTGCAGATTTCTTTTGCCAATTCAAGAGCTATGATATATAGTTATATAATACTCTCAATTAAGAGAGTAAGTGACTATACCTCTGTTAGCATGTGTTTTTTAACTCTAAAAATTTTTAATTGATATATCAATTAAAGCTTTTCTTTTTCCTTTTATTTCTGATTTTCTAGACAAGGTTGGATGTGAAAAAAGAAGAGGGAATGAAAATATTGGAGATGGCTAAATTTGAATGCTCAGCATAAGTAGGCCTGTCAACAAGTCGGGTCCGGGTCGAAATTCATTATTCCGGACCCAGCATACTATATCGGATCCAGATCCGATCCGGGTCTTCTATCCATGTTCCGGATCCGAATCTGAGTTGGGTTTACCCCAAAAAATCTATCAAAACTTACAATTTCTAACAAAAATGAGAAAAAAATATATTTGTAAACTAATTTCTAACTAATACAAAAAAAACCAAATAAGAAAAGAAATCAAATTGACCTTACTCAAATATATCACCCTAATCAGATTATATTGATAACTATATATTTTTTAAATTATTAATTCATGTATATCCGAAAGGATGCAACGGCGACGGTGGTGATGGCAATGGAAGCAGCAGCAAAGGTAAAAGCGGGAGGCACAATTCAATATAGACAGGAAACGAAAGAAAGGAGACCAAAATATAAATCAATCTGTAAATTTCACCCATTTGATGTTGCAGCAGAGGGAGGAAAAGAGGGAGGAAAGGCTTCGAAGGGTTACGGCAAAGGTGTTGGGACAAGAAGGAGGCGGCGGCAGCAGAGAACATTAGAGCAGATGGCAATTTCCTTATGAAGAGAGAGAAAGAAGCCAGCCTTAATTTTTTTTAATCCAGCTTTATTGTAGACCCGTTTTTGAGTTTTTACCCATTTAAAGTCCGTGTGTTGACCCTAATGAGAATCTAGCCGCGAAATTGGAATTGAAATTCTTTGGTCTAGCTAAAGAATTGGAACCATGGAATTCGATCAATATGAAATTGCAATTCGATTCTATAGCTAAAGAATTGGAACCATGGAATTCTAAACTCCAATTCCACGGGGAACCAAACATACACTAAAAATAATTCAACCTTATAAAGAAATGGTAAATGTAATCTAATTTGGGTCATTGAACACATTTAAAGCAATACCAAATCCATAAAAAAAAAAGCTCAAAATTCACACAAAGTTCCACGTGTCAGGGATTGCTACAAGAATTATGGCCTTTTGTTTATCTTATTTATCTTAGAGTATAAGATGATAGTACCATGCTAGGCGGTAAAGCGCCTAATCCCCAAAATTAAAAATAACCCCACTCCCAATTTTCTGTTTTATGACAACTATCGATCAATTGATGATGACGATATGAGATCTTGATCAAGTTCCAGGATCTTTTTACCTCCTTCCGAGTTACTAATCAAAGTCTTGATGGATGTTAATGTGATATTATCGTTTAAAATTTGACTTCTAATTGCTCTCCTGGTTGGTTATCTTACTAGGGTTTTGTTGCAGTTGTATTGTTGTTAGTAGCATTCTAGTTGGCTGAATAGTTTCTTCCGTTAATAGTAATTCATGCTCTCTGGTTGTGATTGCCCAAATAGGTTGAACCGGTAATCCTTGACGCTGCCATTTTTCGCTTTCAACTGTCCTGAAGTATCTCAAGGGTTCTTCTGCTTTTTCTGACTGTAAAGCACGTGTGGAAGTCCTCTTTCCTGGTGAAGTTAGTCTATTGCTTGTAATTTCCACGTAAAATCCACTGCCTTATTCTTTTCACTGCTTATGATCACTAATGAGAGATGGGTTTTGGGTGAAACACTTCACAAGTATGTGGGTTTTGATTTTTTGATTTGGCTGTTTTCCATTTAAGTGTATGATGATGGTTCAATATACATTGTTGTTTGCCATTTCTTGGTTGAGGGCTATGGCAAGCGGTCTCTTTCTTTGGTTAAACTGTGCTGGTGTGGTCATTGTGCAAAGTGATGTCTTAGATTGTGGGATGGAGTTGTGTGTATTTTAGGAAAAACATATATGAAGAAAAATAATGGCAGGGTAGCTAGTTCCCACTCTCCATGCATCTACGAGCTTACTGCTTAGAAGTAGCTTAGTAATTTAGCTAACAAAAACATGCCCTTGGTGAGGTTGGTAGGGCGGAGCTGTGGACAGATTTTTGCATGTCATAAGAAGGTGAGCGTAGAGCTGAAGGTAATTGGTTGGACATTTTGGTTTATAGCTTGTACAACTCTCCAAAATCGCTTCACCTTTGGCATGGCGATATTGGGTGATTTTGTTAGTTTTTCCCTTTGTACATGATAATTGATTGGATTTGTGCTTATTTACTTCAAATTTGTGCTTGAATAGGCTTTCAACTAGGTTGGGTTTTAGTTCTCTGACTCTCTTGTTGGTCTATTTAGATATCGTTACTGTTCATTTTCCTTTCTATCACATTTCCTGAATATTTGGTTGTCCATAATGGTTTTGATTAGCACATTTCAGTACTTTGTTTTTAAATAATCATATCCCAGTTCTATTCAGTATTGGTAACAAAAAATCATACAGATATTTTTTTTCATTTGTTAATGGCGTAAATGCAACAAAAAAAAAATGTTCGCAAGCATAACTCTTTGAGATGTGTAAGCTGCCAAGGATGGGAAAAAAAATCTACTACATGGTTTTCGGTGCATTAGCATAAAATTGACTGCAACAATGATTGCTTTGCTTTTGGGTGGCCACTGGAGGGAATGTTATACTTGCTCTTCATTTTCATGTTGAGATGTGATTAATAGTTTGTTTTATGTGATTTGTTTATTTTAAATATCACTGCCATCTTTGATCAAATCCATTCTTTACAACTTGAATTCTTAGATTCTTTTCATGCTTTAGTTGTTAGGAGGTCCTGGTCCCAAGGAATGATATATAAGTCAATTTTTTTCGTTTCGTACTAGTCAATTAGATTGGGCTATAAGTTCAAATTTTCAATTACTTTTGAGCAGCTTTATTTGCCCAAGTTTCAAATGTATTTCGAACATTTAAGATGAAAATTCCTTGCTCGACTGTCTGTCATAATGTAGAAAATACATTTAATATTCTTAAATGTTGAAGTTAGCAACAAATTTAGTTGTTGAAAATCTGTTTACTTGTTAGGTGATTGATAGTTTTTATCTCGTAGATAACTTTAGCTATTCTGAGTCCTGGATCAGCATATTGTTAAAGTGCTTTGAGAACAATTTCTAGATTTATTTCTTTCCTTATACTTTGCCACTTTATGATTTAGTTGTACTAGATTATTATCATTTTTATAGCATTTCTGATATGAAATTACACTGGAAAACTTGGAACCTCGACTCCTTATAGTTATTTCCTCGTAATACAAGCAATATTTGGTTTACTATTTGTTCACGCCTATAACTAATTTAGTTGCTTTTGTGGTAGGTTAAGAAGCCCAGGTTATAGTTTTTTTTTTTTAAGTTTTGGGGAACGTAGAAAATTAGAAATTTGCACTGTTTGATGATTTGACGACAGCCACCTCTGAGATTGCATTTGCAGATTTTATGCTTCTATATCACTTGTTTCCTATGTTTGCATTTCCTTTGTTTGATTTTTGTAATTTGCATTTGCACTTCTGTTGGAATTTTGGGCCATGTTAAATGTATCATTGACATTTGATTAGTGTGACAAAGGAGAATAATGGCTGACCCTGGCCGCAAACACAATTACCTGGTGACACATTATCCAGGCGATGATGTGCTCCAGAAATATCAAATTTCGGTATATCAGCTGCTTGAAATGGCTGTTGACCACATTAAGAGAAATATGGGGAAATATTCAGAAGAATTTTCGGTAACACTCTGTGCCTACAATAAACAGGAAGGATACTTAATCATTACAATTATTCACTTTAACTTGTTTATTTTGCTATTTTTTGTTATTTATTCCATTAATTTTTACATCTTTTACAGGCGATAATGGGATCATGTAACTTGCCAGAGCCTACGAGTACAACCAATTACAAAGTGTGGCGCCGGTAAGTGTTCTAGGTAATCAACGTTGGTATATTTCTATGTATAATGTTAATTTGTTTTGTTTGTTAATCAAAAAGTATAAATGGGATAAGAATCAGGTTGGATTAATTAATTTTTTGAAGTTAATTAGGCAATTATTTAGTGAATTTATTGAGATAAGTGAAGTAAAACTGTTGGAAATTGATATGTTTTTACTTCCCTAAGATTTGTTTTTGGTTTCTAACATGCTTTTTATGATGAAGTTGGAGTTGGCTATTGAGCATGCCTCCGCATCAGGCACTGGATCACTTTTTCATGACATTGGAGGTTTGTCGATGCTAATACTACTTTTCATTATGAGTTCACCTGCAGCAAATTTATTCACAGAATATCATTTTACGGACAGGAAAAAGATCCAGATTGGGCTCATAAGCACAGGCATGAGAGGGAACAAATAGTTGTAATTAATTTTATTCCTTTTTTTCTTTTGCAGAGATCACTTACACTTTTTGTCTTTTGTTGTCTACTTTCGTTGACCCAGAGTTGTTGGTTTCGAAAAAATGCTATAGTTGGATCGGCACCTGAGCATGGAAGATCTTTGCCTGGGATGCAGTGAACATCTTCCAAAAATGAACTTTTATCTGAAGGCCTTGGTTTAGTTAGTATCCCACAGTTTGGTTCATTCTCTTCTTTGATGCGCCTTTCTTGTTTTTTAGCTTATTCTTTCTTCTATGCCTGTAAATAAGATTCTCATATTTTTTGTTACTAGTAAATCACTTGACCGTATTTAATTTTCAGGCTTACAATTTTTCTTTTTTTGGTTTTTGTTAGTCAAGTTTAGATGTTTCCTTGCATCTTTTTTAATCCTTTGTTAGGTTTCTTGTTTTTTAATGAGTTCCTTACTTATTTGGTTTAACAAATTGCAAAAGTTGGGTTAGATGCTCAGAATTTAAGTGTGTCAGAATGATTTGCCCCTCATCTTTGTCTGGTATGATAAATGTCTTCTGTATGTTTTCTTATTTGAGTCAATTCTCTTTTCTAATGCTTCTTATCTCGTTTTATTTTTAACAATGCCAATAAATGAGGTTCTAGTCTATACTTTTCCAGTAAATGGTAGACAATAATGGTCAACCTTACCTTTTTTTAAAATTTTTGAATTTGATTTTTTGGCGCTTCTTATATTATACCACTGGTTATGGGACAAGTTGTTTGAAAATCACATATCCTATCTCAAGAATGTGCATTACTCTCTTCTTCTAGCCTCGCTCATGATGAATGAAAGAGGATTCTTGGATGGGAGAGTCTTGGAATTATTAGTACACTATGATATGGTTTTCCTTCTTTCACTTCTGTCCTTCTCTATTACGCTTCTTTTGTTTTTAATTAATCTGCTCTTAATTTGATTCAGCAAAGCGGGAAATTGAAGTCAGGCACTGATAGCGGAGGTCCTGATAAAAAGACTATTCCTATTGAAAATAGAAATTCATCAAGTACTATGAATTTAGGATTGCTAGAAGGCTTTGCTACAGCTTCTTTGTCTGACCAATGGTTTGCACCTCCAGTATCTGGTCCTAGTCCGAGAGGCTGATATAAGGTGTTATTAATTATTGGTCATTGTTCATTACAGTTTACATGGTACGTTGCTTCTATATGCTGAAGGAAGTTATGTTGCATTTACAGCATGGGGCTGCTGTTATTGATGAGAAAATGTACATAAATGGTGGAGTTCATAATGGACGTCATCTAGATGGTCTCCAGATATGAGAAATATGCATTATTTATATGGTTCTCACTGGAAATGGAAATTAATCTTGAGGAGCTCTTTTTTACGGTGTTTTGTTTATTGTCGTGAGCTCTAAATGGTAATGAGTTCTTTAGAGTGATCTTCTAAATGGTTATGAGATCTCAGATCAAGGGTAGATCTAAGTATTGTCCAAATGGGCACATGCCCCGACTGGAGAAACTAAAATTACAAATTTAGGCACTGTATTTTCAAAAATATTTATTTTTGTCCTGCTAAATGATAAACATACCCATGCTGAGTAAAGGAAAATGTTTTTACTCAAAATAATTTGCTACACGTTAATTGTCATTTGTACCTATAAGTAATTGGAAACAATTCTTGTCAAAAAGTAAATGACAAAATGATTGCTAGATTTTAAGCCCAGTATTTTATGAAGTTCAATTAGCTAGTGAGTTTTTTGAATACCAAAATTTTGCATCTTAATCAGTTGTTGTCGGACAATAAACGGTTTATTGCGTACCATTGTTGTACTTCTTAAATATTTTTGTAACTAGTTTCTAGTTATTACATGGTTCATGAATGTTATTATTCTCCCCATCTATTCATCATAAATTTTTAAAAAAAGCTATTATTCTCCCATCTATATCTGATAAATCAAAACAAAATCCTTTAATGTGTGCCCATACTGAATGAAAATCTCGGGTTCAGCCACTCTCTCAGTTACATTCACCAGTCACCTCACTGTGTCAGATAATTCAGGTCTTGGATTTAAAAAGTTGGACTTGGACAAGGTTTGAAGTTAAAGTAGTCGCTGAAGTTAGTATTCAGATTTGTTTACTTTGGCTTTCATAAGATGCAGGCAAAGTTTGTCTTCAATTGTTTATGTGTTCGAGCAATTATCACACACATAGAGCTTAGCTCATGCTTCCTTGTCGTTAACTCATATTATTATGTGATGGCTTATTAACACGCGTGTCTCATAGCTTATGCCACCAAGTTGTGCTGTCTTTTCAGATAGCATGGGAAGGAAATAAGCTTTTGGCAGTAGGTCGCCATGTGAAAGATCCCTTGGGAATCATGCAAGGTTTGCTTCTAGGAATTACATCTTTCTCTATGATTGTCGGTGTCGATTTTTCTGTGTATTCAAAATTTGGTATTGATGCATTTTACCAAAATTTTCCAACTTTAGTTCTTTGATTCTGGAGAATTGTGTGAATGTTTTATGGAAAAAAGTTCTCTTGCAAATTATGATCATTGGGTTGAGGAGGGGTGGGGGGAAAAAGAAACTTGCATATCTTCTGGATTCTGTTTTTCTAAATTATGGAAAATAGAGATGCAAATTATCTCTACATGATGATGAAGATTATGGTTTAATGGGCACATTGATTGTGTCTGGATATAGGTAGCCTTTATTTTATTATCATCACTTTTTCCATTTTGTGCATTATCTGAAGTGCTATTCTGGGGGCTTTTGTTTGGGTCATAAAACAGTGAATTGGTGTGAGGTGTTAGATTTAAGCTTAGTTTCTGGTTTCCTTACAATACACATATAAAACTGGAGACATGAAGAGGTAAGAAAGCTGCGGATTTGATCACAAATTATAAATGAAGATTATATTTCATATGTGTTCGAGTGAAAATTAACCACCTTCCTCTCTGCTCCCCTTTTTTTGGTGGCTACTTTTTTCTCCTAATGTTAATTCAAAGTCATCAACTTAAAGGTGATATAGATTTATGCTTGATGTCTATTTGAGTTTTGCGCAAATGAATCTTTTAATGCTTTCTGAACGAAAACTCACGAGAGCCTAAGTTCAAATAGTTTGTGAGGGACTGTACATTTCGTAGATGCAATGATATTTAAAATATAAATTTTTGATATTTCAGTGTTTGGTCATTTTAACATTCCTTCCCTAGTTATTAAACAAAGGACCAATGTGGGAAACTAGGGCATTCCTTTCCTGATTGCTAAATGAACGAACTTTGTGGGGAACTATTGACTTCTCTTCCCTATTTGTAAAATGAAATAATTTTATGGAAAACTACTTCTATGTGATATGTGTATTGTTATTTGCAGTGAAGGTGTTTGATCTGCAAACTTGTAGCTGGTCAAACTTGAAGATTTATGGAATGCCACTGGTAGATGCTTCTCTCATATCACTCTATCTATATCACTTTCACTCTGATGTTAGGTTCTGATCGTGTTAAACAATGGAATTCTTGTCCTTAATTTATTAATAAGAATTGTTAGAATCATCATACTTAAAAGAGTTACGGAACAGTTCAAAAAGAATATGAACTTGAATTTAAACTATGGAGTAACTGCTTTTAGGATGCTTTATTTAACATCCTTTTGCGTGGAAAACAATATAGGCTTCCATTATTAAAGGATTCCATGAGTTTTGTTGTAGATAAGTGAGTTAAATTGACGCAAAAATTCATGAGCATATTTCAAAGGTATCATGTGAGAAGTGATAAAGAAGAAAGTAGAATTTTGATCCCATTTTGGTTGATGAAGTTGATTCTGATGATGAATGGATAACTGAAAAAGAAGATCCTATTTTTCCAGAAGAAGTTGATTGGCTTGATGATGGTGATTTATTTAGAGTTGATGCTGTCAGAACTGTGCCAATTAATGAGATTTATGAGAAAACATCCCCAGTTGACAATTCTAACAATGCTTTATCTCAGTTGATGCCATAGAATAGACAAAATAAACCGTGATGAAAGTCCAACTTCATCAAGTAATTTTTTAACTTTTTAATATTCAGATTTATTACTAATTTACTATCTATTATATTGAGACAGTGAGTTAATTTAATATGAATTTATTTAAAATATAATATATGGTTAGGCAAAAGCAAAGGTAAAGGAAAAGAGACCATTACCTGTAGATTGGATCCTGTTGAAGAAAATGAAGATATTCACGATCCATTATTGTTTTGTAATTTAGGAGAATCTCTTTGAGTTCTCAGGTAATTTGTATATTCACGATCCATGTCCTTGTAAAAATTCTCGAGTAAGAAAATCTGGTAAAGAATTATTTTCTCCTTTAATAAATTCAATTTCGAAATCGAACACAGATAAAATAGCTTGCCATCTCGCAAATATTTGTTTTGAAACTATATTTTGAACATCTTTTTGCAAAATCTCTTTTGCAGATTTACAGTCTATTCTAATTAAAAATTTCTTATTGTATAAATCATCTTGAAATTTTGATATGCATAAAACTATGGATAAAATTTCTTTTTTAATTGTTGAATAATTTTTCTGAGGATCAGACCATGTTCCTGAATGAAATCTGACTAATTCTTCTTTTGAATCATCTATTCTTTGTTTTAATATTCCTCCATATCCTAATTCTGATGCATCTGTTTCAACAATCATGAATGCTTTAGGATGAGGTAGACATAAACATGGTAATGACGATGGTGATTTATTTAGAGTTGATGCTGTCAGAACTGTGCCAATTAATGAGATTTATGAGAAAACATCCCCAGTTGACAATTCTAACAATGCTTTATCTCAGTTGATGCCATAGAATAGACAAAATAAACCGTGATGAAAGTCCAACTTCATCAAGTAATTTTTTAACTTTTTAATATTCAGATTTATTACTAATTTACTATCTATTATATTGAGACAGTGAGTTAATTTAATATGAATTTATTTGAAATATAATATATGGTTAGGCAAAAGCAAAGGTAAAGGAAAAGAGACCATTACCTGTAGATTGGATCCTGTTGAAGAAAATGAAGATATGATAGAAATTTCGGAACCTCTGTCAACAATTGGAAGAAAATCACCTAGTGTTAGATGAAGATGAAGACATGGATGATATTGACTTTGATGAATAGTATCATTTTATTTGTCAGTTTGTTTCTAATTATTGGTGTTGTTCCTTGTTATGTATTATAAGCAATATGATTGTTAACTTGGTATTTATTTTTGATACAAGTTAAGTGTGTTTATTGAAACAATTAACATTTGAATTGTGTGTTTACTTGAATTTATATGTTTGTAATTTTAGTACTTGATAATGAGGTGACTGCTGAGTTGTGACTAGTTTGTTTTTAAAATTGAACTTTTTGTAATGTTAGTTATTCTACTACAACAATAATTCTTTATTTGTGTAAATTTTCTTAATTTTATCTAATTTTATTATAGTTATTTATATCTTTAAATGATCTTTTATGATATATATATCATATATATATTTAAAAAATAAAATTCGTGGGGCTTACGCCTCGTGCCTTAGGGCTTTTGCCCCGTCTGGGTAGACTCGCCTTTTAAAACACTGTGAATGATAGCAATAACATGTTGTTTAATTCTTACAGAGATGGCTATCTTGGTATTGAAAGATTAATTAATCAGGACCGGAGATAGACAATAAATCTATCACAAATGTTTTTATTAACCAGAATTATAAAACCTCCACAAGTATGCTATTAGAATCAGAATTGCAATGATCGGAAAGTAGTCAGTAAATCAGATGAATATATGTCTTCAGAAAAATCTGGATATTCTAGATCAAATTCTCAATCCAAGAGATCAAATTGTGAACTGCCATAGGATAAAGTTACATTTGCTTACTTTAGTTATATTTAAAAAATACTCAAAAATTTTTGTCACCTAGTAAGATACACAATGGTGCTTTCCATTATTTTTTTTTTGGAGGTGTATTGCTTATATCTCTATGAAATTAGGTGTGGTATTTTAAGATGTGTACCAAATAGTTCTATTTGACTTTTAAAATATCGCTGCTACAGGATAGGTGAGACTTTATGTATATATGTAGCTTGAGAAAAAAGTGGCATCCTTTGTCCTTTTTTTTTTAATGAGGTGTTACTTTTCATTTCATTAAATTATGGAGTTCCATTAAGTATTATCTATATGAATCATTTCTGTGTTTTGTTAGATCTAAGAAGGACTGAATGATAAGTTCATTGAAAGGTTCTTATACATAATTCTTTGCTTTTGCATGGTCTTATATTGTTCTATACTTTTTCTTATTAGAGCCTTAAATTTTGTGCAAGTATATTTCATGTCTTTTATTCTTTCTCAAATTTCTCCTTGGTCATTTGGAGACTTATCTTGCCGATTTGTGAATTTTCTTGTTGAAATATGACAATTTTGTTCTTAGAATAATGGTTGAATCTAAATTCCTAGTACTCCAAAATGAAAAGAGAACTTTATTTATTATTAAATATTATTTTTTTACTCAAAAAATCAGTTTTCTTCCCATTTGTATAGAGATTGCTTATGTTCAACTCAATAATATGCTATTTTCTCATCTTTTAGAATTGCTTATGTTTAACTCACAAATAAAACTCAAGTAGCAAAGAGAGCAAAAAAGCAAGTACTTCGAGTACATGAAAAATCAACTTCCAAAAAACCTTTTTGGAAATATTTTTGGGCTATAATCTAAACAAAACAAATTCATAAAGTTATATAATTAAACTTGTCCAAATACTTATTTCATTACTTTTTTTTGTTTCGTTATAGGTTTTACTATTGAAATGAAACAATTCACGTATTATAAATATAGATCCAATTTCCAACCCACTTGATAAATGATAGATTTTAAAGTGATGATTTTTTAATCTAATAATGTAGAATAGTGATTTTTTTTTATTGAGAAAAGGGCTTTTATTGCTAAACAAGACCAAAATACATAGTTCATGAAAGCCTACTCCAATTTATCGAGACCCGGAAACAGGAAAACTATCTCCGGACAACTTGAATACGCAAGAAAGAAAACTCTCTAGAATCCAGTCAAATCACGGCTCTAATAGGTCTCGGTTGCTATTGAAGAGAAGTGCAAAATAGATCCGAAGACGATCGCATTGTCGCCAACCTATTTGCGGAGCTATTGACTTCTCTTACAATGTGAGTGATGATAGCGAAAAGGTCTGATAGCAAAACCCAAATGTCTCTCAAAATTTCTTGTTGATTTATAATCTCACAATGTAGAATAGTAATTTATTGGATCACTACTATTCTTACAAACAAGTATAATTTATATTATACATTCCCTATTATCTAAAAGTTTTTATTTTCGCATTTTTTCATATTGTATTCAATGTAATAACAAATTCTAAATACAAAATTAGTTTTGATGAGAAATACCAAATAGCACAATAGTAAGATATTAAGTATATCCACTAAATTTTTTTCACTATCATGTACCATAATTTAACTAATAAATCATAAACGACATAAATAATAGTCAATGAAATCCTTTCTAAAAAAATCATAATTATCCTTGCCAACTTTTGCAAAAGAAATCTCTTTTACTTTAAAAGTAATACTACATGGTTATAGATGACATAATAAATGTAGCCTACGCTCTCTTCCTGCACTACTTATATTTATATTAGATTACTATATGCCACAAAACTTAAAATGTAATCTACATATAATGCAATTATTCTTCTCTAAATCCAATCATCACTCTTCAATCTTTTTCACCCTTTTTAATTTAATAGCACATAATTTTTCTTTGGTAGATGCTTAATAATCCTTAAACAGTACATAAACAAGTTTTTCATTTCCTAGTTATGATGTGTAAAATTACTTGTTTTTGCCATAAAGATATACCTCTACTTTCATGAGTTTGTCTAGGGTTCATGTTTTTACTAACTAATATTAAATTTCAACTTTAGATGCATCATTCAATATTTTAGATGGTTTACAATTAGTAGCCCCTTAATTGCAAACATGAATTTTAAAAATAAGAAATGAATTTGACAAAGAATTTCATCAACCAACAAAAATCATAACATAAATCAAGATATATGCGAATGAGTCCATCCTAGCCCTAGAAATGAAAAACTTAATTAGACGTCAAATATTTGAAAGAAAATATCATAATTTCATTCAAACGAAACATATAGTTCAAGTAAACAAAATAAGGAAAGAAAAGCATTAAAGAGACTTGAGTTCCAAAATAGAGAAAGAACTCCTTGCCCGCCTTTCTCTAACTTCTTTTCAAACTAAATTTGCAATAGTATTTCAAAATTAAGAAAGCTCCTAAATTAGCTACTAAGTAAGTAGGTTTTACAAGTGTAAAATGAACTAAGTTAAGCATCTAAATTGTTCCAAATTTTTTGCTAGAGTCTCCTATATATAGAAAAGGTTATCTGTTAGTATATCTCTCCTAAAGTCAATCAACTAAATGACATCTTTATCATTCCAATTGTTTATGTTTTACATTTGAATAATAAAGTTCTTAGAATAAATCTAATTATTAAATCATAAAGATCTTGATGATCAGATTCAATTAATTATTGCTAGGGCTTATTTTTAAATATCTCTAGTCATAGTACTAACAAGATAGGATATTATTTTAATACAGATAAACTAATATATACTAAGTTGGGTCTTTATATAAGAAATATTAGCTCTCATCTGATATGATATTTGACATCTAAACTAGTATATGAGTACTTAATAAGATAATCAAATTCAATAGATTTATCCATATAAAAAAATTATTTTAAATACAAAATGATTATTCTCTAAGTGACAAGAGTCTAAGTGATTGTTAGACTCAAAGTTATCATAGTATCTTGACTGTAAATTACTATATTTTAACGCTATTTAATTATTTTTTGTAAATGAGTGGCTCAAATCAACAGTGAATATGTATAGTATGAACTATGAGATGATAGTGAATAATCTATAAAAATTATACTAATTTTTATGGTAGAGAAGTTATCTTATTATTAATTACATGTGAAAATGTAAATCGAAACTTTTAGTACAAAGTAAAAATTCAGTATGTCCAAGAAAGTTTCTTATCCCCTTGATATTACTTGGAGGTGGCATTCATTTAATAACTTCTATTTTTGTTTTGTCCACCTCAATTCCCTTAGCAAAAATTTTGTACCCTAAGATAATTCCTTCCCTACCATAAAATGGCATTTCTCCAAATTTAACACAAGATTTGTCTCCTCATACCTCTGCAAAATTAAATCTAAATTATGAAGACAATGATCAAAAGATGAATCAAATACCGAAAAATTATTCATGAATATTTCCATAATTTTCTCAATATAATCAGAAAATATGGCCATCATGCAATATTGGAATGTAGTAGGGGCGTCTTTCTAAAAGTAAATGTGCCATAAGGACAAGGAAATGTGATTTTTTCTTGATCCTCTGGAGTTATAACTATTTGGTTATAGTCTAAACAGCAATCAAGACAACGGTGAAATTCATAACCGATTATTCACTCCAATAATTGATCAAGAAAGAATAAGGAAAAGTGGTCTTGTCTAGTAATTGCATTTAATTTTCGATAATCAATATAGACTCTCCACCCGATCACAAGTCGCGATGGAATCATTTCATCATTTTTGTCCATAATTATGATGATTTCACCTTTTTTAGGGACTACATGAATAGGGCTAATTCAAATACTATCAGAGATAGGAAAAATTATACCTGTATCGAGCCATTTGAGAATTTCTTTTCTTACCACCTATTTCATATTTTGATTGAGTTTTCTTTGCATTTCCGCCACCAATTTGCAATTATTTTCTAATAGAATGCGATGCATACATATAGAAGAACTTATGCCTTTGATGTCTGAAATTGCCCGCGCAATTGCCTTCTTATGCTTTCTTAGAACTCTTAACAATTTCGTACATTGTTTCTCATTTAGGTGAGCACTTACAATTACCCGTAGAGTGCTATTTTCTCCAAGAACTCATATCTTAGATGATTTGGAAGTGGATTGGTATCTAATTTTGGAGATTCAATCTCCGAAAGTGGTGGGAGCCCTCTTCCTTGACCAAAATTTTCATAAATATTACTTCTTTTATAAGATGTTTGAAAATCCAAATACTTGGTCAATTTTTCAATTTTTTCACAATCTTTCTCTAACATTTCTAAACTCATTAAACAAAATTCAAGAGGGTCGAAATCAAAGTTGACTCAGTTCAACCCTTGAGTTAGCTTATCAATGGTGCCAATAGAACAAATATGATCGGTAAACAATGAGAATTTTTTTCATTTTATTCAAATTAAATTTTACCACTTCTTGACCTACTTGAAACTTAAATTTGTCATTTTTAACATCAATAATAATACCTGCAGTTGGTAAAAATGATCTACCAATAATGATTGGCATAGACATATTTTCTTCCATATCAAATATCACAAAATTCACGGGAATGATAAATTGTTGCACTTTGATCAATACATTCTCCAATACTTCCAATAGATATCTAATCGACCTATCAGCTAATTGCAAAGAAATATTAGTGCGTTTTAACTTATGTAAACCTAATTGTCTAGGCGCCATTAAGAGAATTAATGATACATTCGCACCAAAATCATATAATATTTTGAAAAATTCAATGTTACTGATAGTGCATGGTATAGAAAAAACTCCCCGAACCTTTCAATTTTGGCGGTAGTTTGTTTTGTATAATGCACTGCACTCTTTCGTTAATACTATTGTTTCGCAGTCTTCCAATTTCCTCTTTTTAGTCATGATCTCTTTGAGAAATTTCACATATGAAGGAATTTGCATAATAGTGTCGGCAAAAGGGTATTAATATGCAATTGTTTAAAAATTTTCAAAATCTTTATCAAATTTATTTAGTTTGAACTTTCGAGAGAATGGAACCGCCGGAGGTATTGGAATGGTAGTGGAAGATAAGGGTTGATTTTCACTTTGCCTTTTTTACTATCCTTCCCCACACTTAGCATTTGGTTCATCTTCTCATTTTCCTTTTCCTCACTTTCACTTTTCTTTTTACTTTCAATCATCGGAAGATCTTCTAATTATTTATCACTATGAAGAGTAATGGCTTTAACATGCTCCATCGGATTTACCTCCATTTTAATCGGTAATTCTCCTTGATTTTTATTGTTAATCGAATTAGCAATTTGACCTATTTGGGCCTCTACATTTCTATACATCCAAGTTAATTAGTCTAATTTCCCCTCTATTCATTCAAATCTCTCTGAAATTTAGTCAGTTTTTTCACCGCAATTTTTCAACCTGATTTAGTGTTCGTCTGTGGTTATCTTGGTTGGAATTCTAGTGGATTAGTCAGTCTTTAAGGATTGCTTTGATCCTTCCATCCAAAATTTGGATGATTTCTCCATTCCAAATTGTATGTGTTTGAGTAGGGATTGTTTTGAGCATTTCAATTGTAATTATTAACAAATTGAATTTGCTCAAAATCAACACATGCATTAGTGTCATGTTCACCCCCACATGTAGAACATGTAACATATACATTAGATGAAGAACTCGGACCAACCCCGATTTGTCTAGTTAGTAATTTTACCACGTTATTCATTTAGGCACTTAACATGTTTAGAGTGTCCATTCGATCATACCTGCTTAGCACCTAGAATTATTTCGCTCATTTCTCCATTGGTAGTTGTTTGCCGTCATCTCTTCTATCAAGTTTTGCATTTTTTGAGGTGAATTACCCATAAAACCTCCACCTGTGGCTACACCAATAGTAGTTTTAGTAGAGAAAGATAAATCATTATAGAAAATTTGTACAATGAACCAATCGAAAAATCCATAGTATGGATATATCCATAGCAAATCCCTAAACCTTTCTCACACTTCAAATAATAATTCACCATCTTATTGGCTAAAACTAGTAATGTCCACTCTAAACTTAGCCGTTTTACTCGGTGAAAAGTATTTATTCAAAAATACTCTAGATAAATCATCTCAAGTGGTCAAAGTATTAGGAGTATAAGAATGCAGCCAAATTTTAATTTTATCTCTCAAAGAAAATGGGAACAATCTTGGCTCCATTTGGATTAGCTATTTTTGAGTTATTTTTGAAAAATTTAACTGTAACAGTGTATATGAAAAAAATTTTACCATAAAATTTTTTGAAATATTTGATATATTGTATGGATGAGATATTTTTTGAGTTATTATGTATTACTGTAGCATTGTATTTGAAAAACTTATTTTTGAAAAAATGATCAATCCAAATAGAGCCTTAGTTTTATAACATCTTCACTAATTTTATTTATTTTAATTGTATCATATATCTCCAAAAATATGATTAAGTGTGTATTTGGATCCTCTATGACATTACCTCCAAATTGAGATTGTTGAACCATTTGAATGAGTGATGGTTAATCTTAAAATTATTAGTGTTTACCGTTGGCCGTGCTATGTTTGTTTATGATCCTTGTCTCCCCGATAGAACAAAATCTCTAAAATCTTGCCTATTTGTTACATTTTCCGTCATTTCTTTTTCTTCAAAAGGTAGCTCAATACCGATACCCTTTATTAAGTATTATACTTTTAGTTTTGATTTGAATTAATAGCATTGCAACTCGTTTCGAGTCCTCACTTTCTCTCTCCTAGGGTTTTTCAAGAATTTTTTCGTTCATATGGTTTCATTCTTCATGGTGGCTCTTAAGCCTCCAGATCCTTTTATTGGTGGGAATCAACAATTTTGTGAATGATGTTGATGCTTGTGAGCCTTTTTGCAATGCTTTGGTTGGTCGTTTTGCCTTTAACAATCCTCCTATGGATGCAATACACAAGTTTTTTATGTCTTTAGATTTTAAAGGCGATTGCTCGGTGGGATTATTGGATGCAACTTATATTTTGATTCGGTCATTTCTTGAAGAAAACTATACGAGAATTTTTGTGTGTAGAATTTGGTTTACCCAGAGTTCTCCTATGATTGTTTAAAAGTGATTTATAGATTTTAAAGCTAATCAAGAGCTTTCCATCGTTCGTGTATGGATTACCTTTTCTAAACTTCTTATTCCTTTTTGGGTAAGAAGCAATTAACAAAATTGGCTTTCACGTTGGGACATTTATTAAAGATAGATGCGGCAATAAGAGACTTGCATAGGCCTTCAATTGCTCGAGTTTTGTTGAGGTTGATATCTCAACTGCTCCTGTCAAATGGGTATCGATTGGTGATGTTGACTTTAGATTTTGGCAGCAAGTGGAGTTTGAAATCAGGCCTTCCTTTTTTGTCCTTTCTGTGAATATGTAGGCCATCAAGAAGTGGATTGTTTAAAAAGAACCTTTCTTTGAAATTAGTTATGGTGAAATGGTCCAAACAAGCAGTGGTAAAAAATTAACCAATTTATATTCCTAAATTACAATCGGATAAGTGGAAATAAAAGGTGATGGATGATGATCATATTCAGCAACCTATTGACAATACGTTGGAAGCATTGGTAATTTGTGATCTAAAAAGACTTTCTAATTTTAAATAAACTTGATTTACCAAGCTCAGTTAAGGAGAATTATATGTCCTTGGAAAAAAGACTTCTAGCATGTTATTCAAAGACAGTTGGAATTAATCTGGCAGAGTCGTCTCATTCAAATCAGGAGAATATAGGATCTTTGGAAGGTACGCAATTGCATAAACATGTAGTTAACTCTGAAACTTTAGGAATTTCAAGTGTATCGTCAACAATTTCACTGGAGGCAGGGTTTGTTGTAATCTCAAATCAAGATATTGATGGTTCTTTTACAAATTTGGATACATATGATGATTCAATAGTGGATGTTACTAATACATTTGCCTTGTTGAAAAATTTGCTGGATAGTTCGGGGGATTTGAACTAGTTTTCTTTGTTAAGTCATCAAGTTTTTTGGACAAAATCAGCAAATAACTTGCATAGTTAGACAGATTGTTTACAACAAATGAAGGAGTTTCAATGAAATTTTAAAATAAAGTTGAAATATTCTAATTTTTTGGATGACGATTGTCCTCGATTAGCTCTTTTGGATGCGAAAAATAGTGCTCTGATAAATAAACTCATTGTGGAGGAGCCAAGTAAAGTTAAGAGATGTTCTAGACATTCTTCTAAATCACGAGTGTATTCTCAGGTTCCATTTTCTCAAACTATGTATTCATAGCGTTCTCATGTTAAATCCAATTAACATTATTGTTTGAAATATTTGCGGAGCTTCCTGTGTTGAATCTTTACTTTATTTGCATAAATTTTGTATGAAGAATTCTATTCGGTTGTTGGTTGTTATAGAATCTATGTCTAATATACTCAGTTGGAGATAGTTCGTTAGCATCTTCACTTTGATCGAGCTATTTCTTTTACTCAAGGGAAAATTTGATTTTTATGGTTTGATGATATGGTTTTGAATTTTACTGAATACGCAGAGCAATTGATTCACACATCTACTTCTTTTCATTCTGGTGCATCATTTATATTTTTCGAAGTATATGCAAAATGTACTAGGGTTGAACATAGAATTTTGTAGGAGGTAATGGAATCTCTAAGTTTGAATATAAATCAATCCTAGATGGTTGTTGGAGATTTTAATGTTATATCATTGGGAGAGGAACCAGTTGTCGGTTCTCCAGCAAATACTCGTAATATGGAGGAATTTGATGTTTAATTGTGGTTTATCAGCAGTAGAGTTCGAAGGCCAACCTTTTATTTGAATTAATGACACTGTTTGATAAAGGTTGGATAGAGTTTTAATTAATGCATGATGGATGGAATATCATCTGATCACTAAAGTTCTACACTTGGCAAGAGATCATTCAGATCATTCTCTTTTTTTGTCAAGTGTGGTTCAAGAGGGCTGCATCTTTCTTCTTTTCATTTTCTCAATGTCTAGCATAATCATTCTCAATTTTAGAGATGGTTTCAAATGAATGGAAGAAACCTGTATCTGAGATTGAGATGTTTGATTTTTTTAGAAAACTTATGGTGGTTCAAAAGAGGATGAGAATTTGAAATCGAGAATTATTTAGTAATATTTTTTGAGAGTTAAAGTTGCAGAGAAGACATTTAAGTAGAGAGAAGTGGAATTTGATATGAATTAGGATGAGCAGTCCAAGATTCTTCTTCATGAAACTCAAGCTTTACATTCTAGTAAACTTGCTGTTGAGTGTGCTTTTTGATGTCAAAAGGTGGGAATTAAATGGTTGAAAGAAAGTAATGCCAACATAGCCTACTCCTATGGATTATTGAAACAAATACGAAATAATAATTTTATTTCATGCATTAAGGATATTTCTGACTTTTGATTGAAATTTGTGGATCTTTTTAAATCTTCTAAGTTGAATTTTATTCTAAGTTATTTTTTTCAAAACATCAGGTGGTTAATCCGCAGCTTTCTTTTGAAGTTCCCGTTGTGTGTGATGAGGATAATGATATGTTAAAAGAGCTTTCGACTTTGAAAGAGTTTCGGTTGGCGGTATTCCCAATGGATGTTGATAGTGCTCTAGGTTCTGATGGATTTGGTGTAGGTTTTTATCAGTCTTGTTGAGAGATTATTAAAGATAACTTGTTGTTAATAGTTCAAGAGTTTTTTCTAAGTGTAGAACAGCCTAGATGTTGATCTAGCTCTCTTTTGGTCCTTCTCCCAAAGGTGGAGGGTGCTCATCAATCGAAGGATTTCAGACCCATCAATCTTTGCAATATATGTTCGAAAATTATTTCAAAAATTTTGGCAAATAGGATCAATAAATTATTTCATTCACTAATTTCTTTGTGGTAGACAGATTGTGTTCCAGGTAGGCGAATTGTTATTAACATGTTGTTGGCTCAAGAATTGATTTTAGATTTGGATAGGCATTTGACTGGTCCAAATTTGATTCTTAAACTTGACATGAAGAAGGCTTATCATCGTGTCAAATGGCATTTTTTATTGTTTATGTTACGGAGTTTTGATTTTTCTAAATTGGAGGTTGATTTATTTTTTTCGGACATTTATGAATTCATGGTTCTCTGTGTTGATTAATAGGAAGCCATCAGTTTTTTTCAAATCTATTGAAGTGTTAGACAAGGTGATCCATTATCACTGGCTATTTTTCTTTTTGTTGCTAAGTTCCTAAGTTGGGGTCTTCATTAAATTTTTTTGGAAAATGACCAATGATATTTATATCTGCTGTATCTCAAGTTCCATACTTGGCTTTTGTAGATGATACAGTTATTTTTACTTGATATTCAGAAGATTGTTTGGGATTTTCTCTTTGTACCAATCCTTTTCAAGCCAAAAGTTAATGCTAGTAAGAGCTCCTTTGCATGTTCTTCGAGAGATTCAGAAGGGCAGCTCTCTTTGGTTTCGTCCAACCTTCGATTTAGGGAACAACCCTTTCCAATGAATTACTTGGGGATTCCTTTGGTAAGAGGGAGGTTAGGATGTATTGTTTTTATGGTCTCCTCACTATGTTGAGAAAATGTCTTTTTCATTAGAGTTCGAAATTACTTAGTATATGTGGTAAGATTATACTCATTCGGCATGTGCTGAGCTCTATACCTTTTTATTTATTACAAATGGTGCATTTACTAAAGGCTATTTTGGTTGCTTTGGAAAGAATATGCAATGCTTTTCTATGGGATTAGAATAGTAAAGTTAAGCGAATGCATTGGCCTACTCGAAAAAAATTGTGTAATCCCATTCAAGAAGGAAGGTTAGGTTTTCGATTTTTTATTGATACCCTAAAAGCATTTTCATGTAAATTGTGGTAGAGATGGCAGAGGAATGAATCTATTTGGTCGAATTTCATGCATCAAAAACATATCAAAAGGATCCATCCATCTTTGGTTGTGATTGATAGACCTCCGACATCATGGAGAAGGTTGGAAGAGATTTGTGACTTTGCTGAAAGCCAAATTCGTTGGTTGCTAAGGGAATGTTTGGTTGATTTTTGGCATAATACGTGGTGTTTTGATAAACCTTTAGCATGGATTACAGATATTTTTGATAAACCTCATGCTTTTGTAGGAGAATTCTATGTGTCTAATGGTTGGAATGAGCAGCAGTTTCATCAATGGTTGTCACCTTCCCATGTTGAGTGTATATTGAAGGTTCCTTTCTTCCCTGAGGAGCGAGATCAAATGATTTGGTCCCCTTCTTCTACAAGTGAGTTCTCAAGGTGTTAGCTTGGGAGATGGTTTGGCAAAAACACAATGTTTCATTGGTTGATAAGCTTGTGTGGACTTCACTAGTTCCCTTGAAGGTTTCTTTCTTTGTTTGCCGATTGATTCGTCATTGGGTTCCTTTTGATGATTTACTACAAAGAAAGGGGATAGTTTTAGCATCAAGGTGCTGCTGTTGTAATGCGCAAGCTGAGACAATTGAGCATTCATTCATAACTGGCCCTTTAGCTTTGGAAGTATGGCAATTTTTTGGATGACAATTTGGTTTGTTAGAGTTGAGAGCTAGAGGGATTTCATCCATGTTGTTTGAATGGTTCGTCTTACACAACTTTGTATCAATGAATCATATTCGGATAGTGACTCCTTTGCGTAATTTGTGATTTATATGGAAGGGTTGTAACCAGGCACATATTTAAGGGTATTCCTTTTTTGCCTCTCATGTTATTTTTCAATGGATCATTTTATTATGCAGTTGGGGGCAACTAAATGTTTTTGTTTGATACATTTTAAAGGTTACCTTGATCATCCTTAGAGTTGGTTGATTTATCATACTACCAAGGAGATTCAGCTTGATGTGGTTGTGTGGAATAAGTCATCACATAACTTTTTTTAAGTTGAACACTAATGCTAGTGTGGTATCTATATGGGCATATGAGGGAGGTCTCTTACAGACTCATGAAGAGAAGCTAGTCTTTGCATTTTATAAGGAATTTGGGGAGGTGGATCTGCTGACGGTTGAGGCCTTGTCTTTAGTATGGGGATTGCAATTTTGTCACGAAAAAGGTGTCGAAGATTTCGAAGTGGAGGTGATTCATAGGTTCTTGTACACTTAGTTAAATCTAGGATGCTAGGTAAATGGCCTTTGTGTAATGTGTTGTGGAATATTAGGTCTTTATTGCATGGTTTGTGAGTTTTGTTGTCTCATATCTTTAGAGAAGCAAATTCTGTGTTTGATGCATTGGCTTCATTGAACTTGGGATTCGATAGCGTTTTTAATTCAGTCAATTCTCTTCCTCTTAAAGTTAGGTTAGCATTGCAGTTAGATAGGCTTTTGATACCTTTTGTTAGGCGTCATGCTCTCGAGAAATCTTAGAATTGTTGGTTTTTTATTTCGTGCTGTTGAGATTAGGTTTGGCCACCTCAAGTTCTTTGTACTTTTATTTTTTATTTTTTATTTCAATAAAATGAAGTAGTGTCGCCCCTCACCTGTGAACGAGGTTTGCCAAAAAAAAACATTGCAACTCCAAAAAAAAAAAAGTATTATATTTTATGCTTAATGCCAACGAATATGAGAATCTAAACGGCCACACGCATTAAAAACTTCATTAGTTAGATTAAAACAAATTCAATTGGGGACTTGAATGATAAGTTTTAATAACTTATAGTTTAATTTATATAAATTATAAGTTATGATAAATGAACCTTGAGGGACTTATAGTGCAAATAAGATTAAGTCTTGGAAGATAAGAGTTGTACTAGAAGATGGAAGCTAAATCTATTTGAAAACTAGTTGACCAATTTTCATATAGATTTAAGTAACTTATTTAGTTATAAATACACTCATAGTTTAATCTTGTAAGACAACACAATAACAAATGAGTTGTGTGATAATTTGTGAAAATCAAGAGAGAGAGAGAGAGAGAAAAGTAAAATTGGCATCTAAGAGAGAGAAACAAACAATCCTCTCCCGTTTCGCATGTTAGCCAATTCTTGGGTTTCTCAACCTTAGGATTTCTTCATCTTCTTCCTTGACAACTTGTGTGTTAGGATCTAGTAATAAGCTAGCATTTTTCTACTTTGAGCAATATCTACCGATGAGGTTTAAAAATAAGGAAGTTCGTGTGGATCATCATAGAGGCTGAATAAGTAGACATTTTCAAGTGCATTATTAAGGACTTTGTACACATTCATCCTTGCTTAGTGGTTTAAGAAGATTTGCTACGTATACGAAGATAATCTTTTTAAAGTAACTTAAAATTATATGAAAATAATCAAAGATGATCTATAAAGACAGTATCAAAAATTTAACAGTTGGTGTGATTTTCTCGATATATAGATACATTGACATTTGTTAAAATAGTTTCTTATAAATCATAAAAGTATTTGTGCATTGTCACGAGCACTAAATGAAGTCCACTATGATACTTTATAATCAAACTTGCTTCTTAATAAACTAAATTATAATTATACTTATTGAACACTTTAGCTGAAACAATATTTTTTTTAAGTAAAACTTCAATAACTATAATTGGTGTACAATACATCTACAATTGCAACAAGAGAGTCTCATGGCCATCAATGAATTTTAAATTGATGATGTTAGACTTATGTGTGCTAGAGCCAAGATGTGCCACGCCTTCGAGTTGTATTCGAAGATAAGGGCATTAAGTTACCATGGAAATGATAACTGGACTAGATTATCAATGAAGATGCGGTGAAAAATGAGATTTAGATTACTATATTTAGAAATTTGAGGATTTATGTGTGAGGTTTAGGAATTTAGCGATTTGGAAATTTATCGAAAATTTGATTCTCAGTCTCTCTAAATAGGTTTTGCTTTGGGACAGAAGACCGCCTTTCTATTTCTACTTTCAAGTTTCAATTAGTATGGATTGAGTTGAATGCAACTGTGAAAAAACTTGGGACTATTTTTGGAGAATGCTAAAACACTTTAGGGACTAAATTTGCAAATTTTTCTAAAATTGAAAATACGAAAGTTATTTATATCTCTATCTTTTGTTGTCTCCCATGAATCTGCCGAAGCACAGAACGGATATTAACCGCCCAGACTA
Source organism: Coffea arabica (assembly GCF_036785885.1). Lineage (NCBI taxonomy): Eukaryota > Viridiplantae > Streptophyta > Magnoliopsida > Gentianales > Rubiaceae > Coffea > Coffea arabica. The sequence goes on along the minus strand of NC_092320.1, from coordinate 53,044,392 downwards.
TGCCTCTTGGCTCCATTCTTTCGACCTGTTCTTAGACCGCTCCATTTCACACAGAAACGCCCCGGAATTTGTGCAAAATAGAGATGGGAACTCTAGCTGGCTATAGCTCTAGCTTCAGCACCATCATTTTCAGGTGCCCTTTGAAGAATCCCTCGATGGAGTATGCCTACAGGAACCGAATTTCATTGGTAAACGGTAGTGCTGGAAGCTGTGATGTGTTGTGCCGAGAAATTATCAGAAAAAGGCGGCGAATTTCAAGTAGGTATTTTGGGAAGTTGATGATGATTAGGGCATCTTATAGTAACAATGATGATAATAGCGGCAGTGGAGAGGGAGAAGATAAGGATAGTTCTAGTTTGGCAACGGCTGCAAAAGAGGACACTGAAGAGAGAAGAAGTGGTGGTGGTGAAGATCTTGATTCTGAAGATTTTCCGGGCTCTGTTTCTTCCAGGGTAAACTTACTAGCTTTTCTTGTCTTATTGCAAGTGCTTTTGTTTTTGAAAAAAAAAAAAAGGAGAAATGGTTCGGACTCATTTTGTGCAGTTTGAATTGAATTTAGCTTAAGGGAAAGTTAGTGAAAAGGGTAGGCTGCCATATGAATTGAATTTACTTATTGGAAAAATTAATGTAAAGGGTAGGCTAGCTTGGGGTTCTAATTAAAGAGGGCTCAATTTTTTGAAGGCATTTGTACGGACTTGTGTATAAGAGAAATTCTTGAAGTGCCTTACTCACCACAATGCTGAATAGTACCCATTCTTGGAACTCTGGTGGTATGGTGGGGTGGAAGTTAGATGGATGCTATTGGGCAAATGCTGAATTCGGCACTAAGATGGACTCAAAATGCACCGATACGCGTACACTCAAAATGTACAAAATGTACTGATAGGCATACACGACATAGTGTACATATTGTAATGAAGCTTCTACAAATATCCTTCGTAATAAAGAGACATTTCGTTATGGATTGCGGTTAAGTGGACCGCGTCTCATAATAGAGGTGGTGCCCATTTGCACCTTTGATGTGAGATGCAGTCCACTCGACTGCAGTTCATAACAGAAATCTCCATAATAAATAGTCTAAAGTTATGCCTTTTATGGATTAGGGGTATAACTGCACCCCTTTGGAAATTTTCCATCAGTTTTCTAGATAAGCCCCCTGTTATAGAGCAGAAACTCTTTAGCATTGTTGGTTTATATTACTTGAGGAATGTCACGGTTCCCAGCTAATGATACCACTTTAATAATTGAACAGATGAAATAGAAAACATTCAAGTGGAAACTTTAGTTTCCTTTACGAATGAAACTAAAGCATGGAATGGATTGTGGACTAGAATAAAAGAAAAATGTTTGACAGGTGTAACAGTATGTCCTATATTCTGATTGAGGACAATATGCTGCATGACCTGTATTGAACTTAATATTTTTGACTTTGTGCGGTGGTATGAGCTTTAAAAGGCTTAATAAAAACTAAGCCTGCATCTCTGCCAATTGGATATCCCTACAAACAAGCATGAAGAAAACTCTCCCCCAAATAAGCAGCAGAATTCCCGAGAAATAGTTTTTTTTTATTAATTTTTTTTTGGGTTAACATTACCTATAGGCTATCCAGTGACAGAAGTAGAAGAGAAGTAGGAGGGGAAGTCAAGAGTGTCCAACTTAGATTTTGGTAGATTTAAGACCCCAATAGCTGTTGAATGTAATACGTAAAGTTCAGAAGGCAGCATTTTCATAAAGTTGAAGAGAGCCTTGAGAAATGGGAAGAAAAAGGTGCAAAACTGCCTACTAAACCTATTGTAACTTACATAAACACTAAACTACTAGAATAGAGCCTTGATCTTCGGGAAATAATCTGCTTACATAATTCTGGAGTTTTTAGTGATTTTCAACAAATTAGCAACTGCTTACATAATTCTGGAGTTTTTAGTGATTTTCAACAAATTAGCAAAATACTGCTGCCCAGAAAGAATAAAGAAGAACTTCAACAATCAAAGCAACATATATTGTAGCTTTAATTTTTTTTAATTTGCAGTAAATCTAGAAATGCTCACGTTGCAGCTTAAATAGATTTTATAATATCTCTCAGGTTACTCTTTCTTCCTTGAAGCCTCTTGGCGTGTACTATTCTCCTCTAGTTGGAAAAATCTCAATGATACACAGTTTCTTGAATCTCAGGATGAAAATAATTTTAACAACCAAAAGGAAGGAGATAAAGTAATTCAGAACTCAGGATTTGCATTCTGGTTAAAATAAGAAATCACTTCTTAGAAATGGCTGTGCATTCAATCTCTGAAAGCTGAATAATGTCTGTCTGGAGTTGAATTTTTGGTAAAGATTTATTACCTTCTTTTGTTTTTTACATTTTACTGCTTGCCTTTATTCCAAACTCCAGCTAGCTTCTAGCTGTTAACAGTTGGCTTTGCTTAATAGTATATGAGCTTAAAATGTGGGTTTGTATTCAAATAATGAGCTCAGAAGAGAGTTGACAGTACATGCAATGTACTTCACTTAAGCTTGTAATATTCTAGATTAGTAACTTGTTGTAAACTTGGAGTTGACAGTTTGCTTCACTTAAGCTTGTTCCTGAAAATGTATTACTTGATGACTATTGGAGTTTCAGTTTTGTAGTGTGAGAAAGATTTAGACATTTGACTTCTCAATTAGTTGATTAAGCATCTGACAAATAATAAAATCAATTTCAGGAAACAACAAAGCTCAAGACTCCTTTTGAACTTGTTTCCAAGCCTGATGAACAGCATCCTGTTCAAATACCGATGATGCAAAAATATTGAAACCTTGTCGGAATGTTTATTGGATCTAATCTCTTTATCAGTGAAGCTTAATTCCTCTAACAAAGCCAAACTCCACATTTACTTACCTAATCTATTTTGGTACCATGAACTTCAGTTGAAATTCACTTGCATGAATTTGCTACCACCTAGGATGAAGTCAAGTTGGACTTTACACATTAAGTGACTCTGCAACTAAGTAATCTTAACAAGAAACAGTACTTCATTTTGGTAATCTGAGTTTGACATGGCAAGTACAGGAGAAATTAAACATGAGAGTGACAGGTTCTAACCTATTTGCTACTATGGGCATGATATTATGCTGCTTCTGTATAAGTAACACAGGATATTTTGGTACAGGAAACAAAATATTGAAGAGAAATTATTTGATTTATAGTGACATGACTTATTGCACTTGCACATGCATTTGTATGTGTGGGAGAGAGAGAGAGAATGGAGATGGTAATGTTCTTGTATACAACCTGATTAGATTAAATCTGCTAGATCTTACCTTACATAACTAACAAAGCAATGTGATTTACAATGCTAATATCTTAGTTTCAAATTTTATTCTGCAGCAACCAACTATTTCTCCAGTTGGATCAGGTTATAATAACTTCCAAGTAGACTCTTTTAAATTGATGGAACTCCTAGGGCCAGAGAGAGTTGATCCAATGGATGTAAAGATAATTAAGGAAAAGTTGTTTGGTTATTCAACCTTCTGGGTGACAAAAGAAGAGCCATTTGGTGACCTTGGAGAGGGCATTCTCTTCCTTGGAAATCTAAGGTGCAAAAGGGAAGAAGTTTTTGCCAAACTTCAAAATCAACTATCTGAGGTAATGGGTGATAAGTACAACCTGTTTATGGTGGAGGAACCTAATTCAGAAGGACCAGATCCACGTGGTGGCCCCCGAGTTAGCTTTAGTATGCTGCGGAAAGAGGTTTCAGAACCAGGCCCAACAACTCTCTGGCAGTATGTAATTGCTCTTCTGTTGTTTCTCCTTACCATCGGTTCCTCTGTGGAATTAGGAATTGCATCTCAGGTATGGTTAATAACTCATTGTCCTGGCTTAGTAACATTACCTCATGGATATTTGTTTTGTTTATTAATATTCACATTTCTGGTAGTTGCATCTGGCAAAAGATTCATTTATAGTTCTAGTCAAGCTAATGCTGATCTTTAAAAGCAGATAAATCGGCTTCCTCCAGAGATAGCCAAGTATTTCACGGATCCAAATGCCGTTGAACCACCAGATATGCAGCTTTTATTGCCATTTGTAGATTCTGCTTTGCCCCTAGCATATGGTGTACTGGGAGTTCAGCTGTTTCACGTAAGCATTTTTGTTTTTGCTCTGACCAGTTAGTTTCCTCTTGCAAACTCCCTTGCCTCCAATACATGACCACTGACATGCAGCTTTTACATGTTTACTGAATGGACATGGCGTTTGTCACTTATTGGGGAAATTCATATAAGTGCTGGTGTAGAAAATACTTTATATGCTAAAATTTTCATCCGGTTCCTTATTTTGCTGCCCCTTTTTTCATTCTTTTCTGTTTGAACTAATTTCAACTTGAAGGAGTTTATTCCTGCAGGAAGTTGGACATTTTCTTGCTGCCTTTCCTAAGAAAGTGAAACTAAGCATTCCGTACTTCATCCCAAACATTACTTTGGGGAGCTTTGGGGCAATCACTCAGGCAAGCATATCTAGCCATCCATTTCTACACTTTGGAACATAATTAGTTGTGAAGATGAACTTTTTAATGTAACTCTCCGAGATTTCATATAATTTTTTCTGCTTCAAGGTTCGAGGATTCTGAACAAACCACAGTTTTATCTTCTATGGATTTATTATCTATGTACTTGCTTTGGATCTACCAGATAGTGTCCTGAGTTTGTAAAATAAAAAATAAATAAATAAATGAAGAGCAATGCTGCAAAATAGATAGACAAGGCAGCTTCTGGCTGTGAAAAATTTTAGGATTCATCTCATAGTTCTGCTGAAAATTTTTCTTTTTCTTCTACTTCCTTCAGTTCTAGTTTTAGCCAGCTAACCTTAGAATTGCCGTTGTTGCTGCCGCTGCCATCATTCGTGACCTGCCTATGGCTGCTGCTGGCTGAAGACCTCTTTCAACAAGCTAACTATAAATGTTCTAACTGTTGCACTTATCGTCTTTTGTATTACAATCAACAAAAGTTGAACCAATTGCAAAACTCTCCACCAATCGTGGCAGCTCCATCACTCTGAAATACAATCAAGACCAAACTGCAAAAGTATCATACCATAACTTTCCACTCTGTACTGGAAGACGAAATCCCCAGTCAATTTTTGTATTTTATTCTTTTTCAGGAGTTTTCAAACTCCCCGAATTCATGGGCAATGATTTTGGACCTTCCACAGGAATTAAATGATTATCAGTTAACTTAACAAATTAAAAGCGTGGGGATCGGAAACTAGATGGCCATTCCTTACAGCTGTTTTCCTTCTTAGCAAACATGTCCATTTGTGTACTACAATAACTTAAAAATCTTTTATGAACCAAGTCTATTGAACAGAAAGGAGGCCCTTTACTTACTCAATCTTTTGTTGTACTTGGCTTGTGTCCTAGAGAACATAATGTCTACCTCCAAGAGAAGAATAAACTTGATTAGAATTGTCTTCTAATGTGTTTCTTGTGTAAACTTGATTCTTGAATAAGAAATTGACTGCAGTTATTTCCTGGATGTCGAGTATAATTTCAACATGTTATTTTGGCTATTCTGAATGGCTCTGTTTTTCATTTCACTTATCAGTATCTATATTGCTCATGACCAATTTGCTACAGATATTTGTTTATTTTTCTTGTTGCAACTGGAAAAAGATGGTGTCCTCTCCTAAGTAATGGACTGGTTTAAATTGATCCTAAGCAGATGATAGTGAATTATTTCTGGCTGTAAAACCTTAATCATCAGTGTACCCTTCATGTTGAAGAAAAGTGATTGGTTGATTATCTAATTGTGATGACATTGCAGCCAGCAAATTATTCATTTTGTTTTATTATAATATTCGTTTTCTTTTTTTGGCTGATGCAGTTCAAATCCATTCTCCCTGATCAGAAGGCAAAAGTTGACATTTCTCTGGCAGGCCCATTTGCTGGTGCTGTGTTGTCCTTTTCTATGTTTGTTGTTGGTCTTCTACTTTCATCAAATCCAGCTGTTGCAAGTGACTTGGTGCAGGTTCCTAGTATGCTTTTTCAAGGTTCTTTGCTTCTTGGGCTGATCAGTAGGGCCACTCTTGGTTATGGGTAAGTTGCTAGTTTTCTTTCTCGCTCGATTATCCTAATAAGATCTCTTTTCAGGTAGATGACTCATCAGCAGTGTTAATTATTCTTCACCCCAAACCCCTCCTTTCTGCCCCAAAAAAAAAGAGAAAAAGAAATTCTGGCCGCATGATCAGAAAAGTTCCACTTCTAGAGGTCACATTACCTTTTGGCTTACATGTTGCAGATTCACTTGATTGTATTATTTTGCCTGTTCAGTACTTGAGACAATTTTCTCTTTTAATAGGAGAACATTAACAGTAATTCTCAAGGAAATAGCATCTGTTGTTCGTTTGACTGAGATCTCTGCTCTTCTAGAGATTCTTGGTTTTGCCATGCTTGTTGATATTCTGGGAGACAGTGCCTCATACATCAGCCTTTGACGAAGTCATCTAAATGTATGAGTTAACACTTTCTACCTACTCTTTTGCAGAGCAATGCATGCGGCAACAGTTTCAATCCATCCTCTTGTGATTGCTGGCTGGTAATGTACTGTTATGGGTCCTTGTGCTTTACTATGTTGCTTCCATGCATGACTTACTGTCAAGGGGTTTTGCAGGTGTGGATTAACTACATCAGCTTTTAACATGTTGCCAGTTGGATGTCTTGATGGTGGAAGAGCTGTGCAGGTTCTCACTTTTCTCTTTTCTTTTATTTTCCAACTTCATTTTTCTTTTGGTGGTAGAATAAGTCTATAAGGTCCATTTTCCCTTTTCTTTGATTATGTTTTGATCAGCATCAGCTGTGATACATTAGCTAAAGGCAAAACTTTATTTTCAGTGGTGGAGAAATACTTTGAAATTTACATTTTCATGCTGTATGAAATCTGATTCTGAGATCACTGTAAAGAATCTTACCTGGGATTTTCAAATTGTCCAAGGATGACCTGATAATTATGCTACCTAACTGCACTTTTGGTTGACAAGTAAAATTTTCAGTTGTTTTCGTTGAAAGTCTTCACATAAACAGAGTTGACATGCAACTTTAGCCGATGCTAGTTTTCTTCTTTTCTCTGAAGATCTCGACAAAATTTTTCAGTGATTACCTCCTAAATCTTAATGTAAATTGTTATGTCAATTACAATTGATCCTGAAACTAATATTAAACCACAATGAGTGAGTTAAATATCATAAATTTTTAAAGGCTCAGGATGGTTAATCTTAAACCAAACCTTGACAGTTGAAATGTCCAAAACAGTAGGAGACAGAAAGCGAAGTGTATTTGAAGCACAGGTTTTGTTTCACTCTGCCTGAAGCTACTGGATTCTTATCTCTGTAGAAAACGTATTGCAATTTTTCACTAGGTATTCCATCTTTGCGGGCTTTTTAGTCAATGTTTATAGAGCATTGGTGGAATTCTTGTATTTCTGACATCAAAGATGCTGTTTCTTGAAAAAAGATATGTGTTTTAGGTCATCTAGCTCAAGTATGGGAACTGATTATGCTTCCACAGCAGCTTAACCTTTAAGAAAAGATTATAGAATGCATTAGAGCTTCGGCTGCTAAGGCTACTATATTACGTGATTTGTGCTGTATTGCGTCTTCATGTTCTCTGGATAGACTTGAGGCCCTGATCTTCACTAGGAGTTGATAAAATTGAAAAATGGTTCACCTTTTTTCCCCTTTTATTTGTTGTGGTCAACTTTGCACCCAGTTTATGACAGTTGATATTTGTTAGCAACATGATTTTCCCTCTCAATCTGAAGTCAGATACTGTTTGTTGCTTTTGGGGTTTTAGATTTTGAATTAGTTTGCTGAGATTATAATGTTAGAACATGACAATAATGCTCTTTTTCTTGGAATTGTATGGAAGGTATATAAGGATATTGGTCTTTCTAAATTATGAAACATAACATTGAACATACAACGTAGAAATCATGACTAACAAAATGGACAGAGTGAATTAAGATAGATTCATGCATTCTCAAAGTTGGTTGCATGTTAGATTTAATGTTAAGTTTCATTGGCTAGCTGGATGCTGAGCTGATTCAACGAAGTTTGGACCATTGTCCCTTCAATAACATTCAAGAAGGTCCACTTGCCTGCTTCTTAGAAATCAAATGGGTTTCACATCTCTGCAACTTTTAATTTCCTGCAGTGGAAAGTGGAACACGATGGTGTAAACATATATCCATTATCCTTGTACCTCCTAGATTTCCCTGATCAACTAGACATTATAACAGGAGCTATTGAGAGTTTAACAATTTTGTTGTGTTGGTCAATCAATCTTTTATACCTACTGGTGTTATGTGCATTTAGATAAAAAATGGTTGAATGTGATTGACCTTTGGCTTTGTGTCTGACAGGGTGCTTTTGGGAAAAACGCACTGGTTGCTTTTGGTTTAGCCACATACACTTTGCTGGGACTCGGAGTGGTATGTCATCTCTTTAATTTCCATATTTGATCAATAGACTTTAGAATCTGATTAAGTGCTCATGGCGCTTTGTTTATGAATAGATGAAAAGACCAAGTTTCCACTGGTTCATTATGTTTCATCAAAATTTCAGACAATTATTGAGAAAATTTTGTAACCTTTATGTTCCTGCTTGGCCTTTCCTTTCTTCTTTGTTTCAAATTGTCATGTGAAGGTATCTGTTTAGTGCATAAGCCCACTGGGCTCTCAGAACTTCATTCCACAAGCATCTTGATGGAGGGAAAAAAAAAAAAGAGCCCCACATAATGACTGTGGATGTGGTGAGCATTATTAATACAGTATTATTCTTTCACAAAAGGATTCTATATCACTTCTTTAGCTTTTATTTCATTGTATACCTTCAAATATCATCCTATACTTCTTCGAAATGAACTTGGTATTGTCTTGAATCTAAAATTGCCAAGTGAATACTTTCCTCCTAGAAAAAGCAAAATTAGTTTTTAGAACTGCATGAATCTTAAGTACCTTTTGATACAATTTACATTAGAAGAAATCAACAAAATGTAATATGAAGTTCTCTTATTTCCATTGTGCTTACTAAGGGGTTAGATGCTCTAATTTTCTATTGTTCTTTCTCTTCCTCCGCTTTCTTCTTGTTTCCAGAAAGCTCTTAAGCTCTGTTTGCATTTGCAAACATTACTGGGAATATGCGCAGGGTATTGAAAACTCAGCTCTTCAGTGTTCACTGTGTAGCTCACCTCATAGTGTCTGCTGCCCATTAATGGTGGAACAGCTTCACTTGTTCACTTGTTCTTCTTGTTCTTTTAAGGGTTGTCCTGGAACAGCGATATTCAGATAGAGCCTTAACTTTCTCCTTTTCAGTGGCTCTGTAGAATGACTATATTTTCTTGATACCTGTTTCTGAATCTACTTTCAGCTTGGTGGTCCTTTATCACTTCCTTGGGGGTTATATGTGCTGATCTGTCAGGTATGTGAAGCCTGGAAAAAGTATATTAATAAGCAGTCTGTTGTAAGCTGAAATTCATTTCAAGAATGAAGGACCATGTGCATAAACTTCAGTCTAATGAGCAACTCTGGCATTTGCAGAGAACTCCAGAGAAACCATGCTTGAATGATGTCACAGAGGTTGGAAATTGGAGAAGAGCGATTCTGTCAGTAGCAATTTTCCTAGTAGTCTTGACGCTTCTTCCAGTATGGGATGAGCTTGCAGAGGAGCTGGGCATAGGTCTCGTAACCACATTTTGATGGAAAGTGGTAAAAGCAATTTTGAGTTTAACATTTGAGGAACCTTATTGATATGATGGCTCGGACAAGTCATTCTATCACAGTTTTTTCCTCATGTATTAGGTTCTGGAATTGTATTGTATATATACTTGTGTACAGAACGATTCTAAGGCATATCAATCTTGAAAGTGAAGATCCCTTTCATTTTTCCTCTTGTTTTCCTACTTTCGGTTTTAAACCATGTAATTGCTTGAGAAAGGAAAATAGCTCATATCCAAGGATTTTGTTGTCTTAAAATCAAGGGTTCTCTTTTGTCCTACTGCGTGTTGCCCTCCTTCCACCACCTAATTTTTTGTAAGAAATCATCTTTTGATACGTTTTTCATTGATTAGATAGGAGGGCGAATATAATCAATTTTCTCCCCGAGGGGAACTGATGATTTCAAATTGCTTCATTTAGGGCACTTTATAATCATCTTAAATAGGCCATGGGCCAATGTTTAACTACTCCATTGCAGAAAATTATGGGAAAATGGCACTAGGTTCTTCGCTTTGAAAGATTCTTGGTAATTTGGTTTGAACTCTTGAATATAAAAGATTTGTTTGATAAAACTAATGTTTGAAATATGAATTTTGAATTCAGAAAATTAAGTGCTAAAAGTATTAAGTTGATGAACTGTTTAAGTAATATGTGTTTGATAACTAACTGAATTATAATAATGGGCTGAAATATCACACAAATGTTGTGCTTTTATTTTTTTTTTTTAAAAAACTGTCTCTATTTGTGTATTTGGAGAAAAAGAGAAATGCGCATGTGTGGGTGAGGGAGAGAAAATAATGAAATGATTTAAAGATGGTGTTTAAATATGAGTATTTGTGTGTGAGAGCGTGTGTGCATGCATGTGTGTTTGTGTATGTGGCGAATATAAAGAAAATAAATGTGTATTGTGTGCGAGATTAGTATGAGAGTGTGTTATGCGTGTGCGTGAGGTATAACATGTATAGTCAATTCAAAAGATTTAGTGAAAAATTTTCACCTAAAATTTTGTATACAAATTAAGCAATGCTTAATATGTTAAGTAATAAGGTATTTCTGTTAATGAATTATTTTCAGTATCAGGAAAAGCTATCAAACAGACCCATGATCTCAGCAAAATCGTATGTCCTCATGGGTGAATTTCTTGAGATATTACTGATTTCAAAAAATGTCTCAAAAGTGGCATTACTTTAGGATTTGTGCTAAACTTAAATATTCATTTATTTTCCATTGTTTTGGTCGCCATAAAAAGGACCAAATGGAAAATTTTTTTTTTTTGGGCAAAAAAGGTTCACCTCATGTCATATAGCATGTGGCGAAGGAAAACAAATTTTTAGAATGCTGAATCCTTTTTAAAATTTAAAATAAAAATTTTTAATGTTTGTTATTAGCAATCCCTAAACCCTAATTTATCAACCCTAAATGCTAAACCCTAATTTATCTGGGACCATGCTATGCTTTAAAACAAAAGTTATGTTAAAAATTTGCTATATTTTTCCATCATAACCGGTGATCAATCTTCGATAAATGGCTACAAGTGAGATTTAGGTTCCATTTTAAAATATAATAATTAATTTAAATTGAAATATGCCGAAGTCATATCCTATTTTGAATTTTTTTCATTTTACGAATAATTTAAGGTACGATAAATAATGTAGCATCTAACCCTAAATGTCTAATATAACTAAATAAAAAGTATTATCATAGTTTAAAGCACGAGGTTTGATAACAAAACATATCTTGAAATCTGAATCACCCGTCAATGCGCTTCTTGCTCTTATCGCGTGGAGTGGCAGAGCAACCGTATTTCCAACACATTCTCTAGTGCGGTAGATCTTGCTGTAGTTGTAGCCATTCGAACCTTCTAAATAGTGCTTGCACTCCCTTAGGCATTTGTTCATCCTCATCATCAATGGAGTCTACCATGGGAGTCTGATTGCATCTGGGATAGAAATAATCTGTAGATGTAGTGGATGGAGTTTCACGGGGAACGGTGTCTGCGTCTATCTAAAAAATAGGTGAAAAGTCCAATGAGAATCCTAAGAAGTTGTAAGTACAAGCAAGGTCATCATCAAACTCATTATTAATCCCAAATGACAGGAGTAACAAAACAGAGAACGATCTAACACCTACCGTATAGTCGAATGCGAGTATAGGAGTAGTTGTCACAAGAAAATAACCTCTGAAGGCTAGAACACGGAGGTGTAAAGAAAACTCCAGGATGAAAAATTTGAGTGACAATGGTAAAGTTGTGTCAGGCATTTATTGAAGTCTGAGTAGCCTGTATAACAGGCACATCATCATCCTGTAATGAGATGCCCTTCCTACGATGCTTACCTCCCTGGTTCCTATCACGCACTTGTCTAGATAGATGTTCGACAAGCATCTCGAAAAGGGTCGTATAAGAGGTAAATGTACCAACATCCTAATAGTCAAAGGATCCAATGGGCATCTGTATTCCCTGATTCAAGTATTGTAATGTTTCAAAAGCCTCATTTCATATCGATGTTAGACCAGGATGTGTACACTAAGTAGGATTAGGTGGATTGAAGTACCTATTGTAGATTGAGTCGATTCGAGATACGGTATCAACCTATTGAAAGAAAAATTTGTATATTACAGTAATTTAATTTATATATACCATATAGTTAGAAGAAAATAAAAAATATGTAATAATTTACCAAGTCAGCGCACTGTCCCCTATTTTCTCAATGTCCATCACGTTGGGGTTACTGCGAAATAGGCGTAATGAAGCGGATTATACGATTATAGTACCATGTCATGTACTCCTCCATAGACCTGAGCAGATCGCGACGATGGCCTCGAACATATGCACCAACACAATGCTCTTAGTATTCAATCCGACGACTATGGTACTGGCTGATTCCTTCCCGACGCGACCTGACCGGAATAGAGAATGTAATATTTAGTCAGTGTCAACATCGTGGGGTATGGGTAGATGCATCCCATACTACCATAGTACTCACTGTGGAAAGTGAAATTCGACAACCTCCTAATATATCAACAGAACAACTGACCGCTAGATATGTCAATCGGCAAAGCAATAGGTGGAAAGATGTTCAACAAGGTCATCAGAATAAAGCTCCCATATAAACTATGCCAATTAGGAAGTGGAGTTAGTCACGAAAGGAAATCAAATTGACTCTACAATAACAATATTTATTAATGGAATGCCTCCTCAATATCCATCTTGATAAGTTAATCGCAAAAGGATGACACAACATGCGATGTCACATATTTTGTCATAAGGTTGTGGCCCATCAACCCCGTCTAGGAAATTCATTTCCCTATACAGCAGGAACCAGTATTATGGGGTGAATTGTGGGCATTGTCTCCCATGCCCATAATTGTTACGAAAGGATAAATTGTCCAAGTCATATTATTTAGGTATTACAGTGAAATTAGGACATTCCGAAATTCAAAAGCTATGCATTCTCACCTGTAAAAGTATATATGGGCCTGCAGTGTAGCTCGTGGATACATGTGATGCTTTGCAGGAACGGAAATATAAACATGCAAGTGTGGCATTGTTCCAATTGTACTGGCTTATACCCTCTATGTCTCAGATGTAATCTAACCTATGGCAACTGACAACATTGTCGCATGTATCGGTAAAAAATTGTCCTCCAAATAAGATCAATATGTAGCACCGAATATGCTGATGGGCTAATTCTTTCGATGCATCATTTGGAAGAGACTCATACAAAATCTCCAATATGAGTACAAGTTTCAACCTCTCACTCTTAATGTGTCGGGTATCGGGCTTGAACCCTAAAAAAATTACTAAATACTATTAATTAATCAACTTCGACTTAACTGTCAGTTATGCACAACATTAAAACATCAAATCCGTTGCAATTAAAGTTTTAAGTTGTACCTGTTTTGCCAAATGTGACGGAAGTTCAACTTCTTACTCTGGACTTTCACTTATGCTGAGAGGGAAGACAACGATTGCTCAGTCGACAATCCTTTTGAAACCCGTTGTTTTCAACTTAAAAGACACAAGCGAGTTGGAAACACTGCTTTCGGAAGACACTGGCGGCCACAATCCACAAATGGGGAAGAAGAATTCAGGACAATTCTTAGGATATGGGATGGACAATCCACAAATGAGGATGGGCGATAGAGAGAAATGGTGTTGGTACGAGAGAAATGGATGAATTTAACAACCTATTTATAGTAGAAAATTTCTTCGTTTGTAATGATAGGTTCACATCATTTTGTATCAAACCGTTGATCTGCTTAAAATCAACAGCTAAAATTGATCATATTAAATAAAATATATTTTGTCGGTAGAGTATTGGACAATCATTATTGATTAACGGTCATCCCACTTTGCCACATCTAGCAAATCCAGATGTCGCATCCAGCTATTGAAAACATTCAAAAAAAATTCACCTGCAAATTAAAAAACCAACCGTTGATCGACAGTTGATCAACAGTCGTCAAGGTTTCGCCACATCCATATCTGACACTTCCAGTCACTGCTAATGGTAGCGGTGACTGAAAATACTTTTTTAAAAAAATTGTTAACCAAATACTTGCTTTGTTCTGATATAAGAAAAAAAAACCTAAAATAAATTTAATTTTGTTGTACACTGCATTTCTCAATTGCGACGGCCCTAATTTGGGAATAAATTCCCACACAACACCAAATTTGTGATGTTTTGGTATATTAGCAATATTTTGAGAATTTCACCATTCTCATGGGTACATTAATCTATTTATGACAATAGGCTCTGTACTTGTGCACCTCCCACCAAACTAGCAATTGTTTTAAAATTTTTCTTAGTATCACCAAAACGTGAGAAAACCTTTAAAAATTAAAAATAGTAAATATGGCCTTTCTCCTAAGGTATGCGACTTTGAATAGATCATTAGAAAATGAAAATCAAGCACATTAAGTTAAGAAAAAGTTAAATCAATTCATCAATCGAAATATATTGTCTTTAAAAGAAAAATCAATTAACTACTTCATCCTTATTTTGCAAGTTAAGCATTTAAAGCTTCGAAGATATTACAATGTAAATCAAGAATTAGACTGTGACACAGGACAATGGCAAGTGAATGCTATATTTTGATTTAAGTACTAAATTTTCCGAGGGTACATTTGCACATGGAATGGATATTTCCATTAGAAAATGCACAGTAATTTCTTGTAAGAGTGACTTTAATTTGTAATTATTGAATTAAGACATGTAAGGAAAAGTTAAAATTTCTTGGATATGTATAACGATTTGTCTTTATAATTTGTGCTGCTGCTTGGAATAATATATCAATATGGGAATTAGAGGCAACCCTTTCTAAGTTTTATTTTCTTTTAATGTTGAATTATGAGGGAAGTAGTGAATTGAGAATAGAATTCACCACAAAAAATGTGTCATCCTATGAAAACAAGAAGGGTTCGGTTAACACTCGTCAATAGAGATCTTTGGTGTTAACTTTTTTAGTAAAACTGAAATTAAATTGAAAAAATATCTAAATGTAGGGGTAGAATAATGTGTGTGTGTGCATTCACATAGTATGTTAAGTGTGATAAGAGGGACATTGGGTGTTAAATTTGTTGGAAGTGAAACTATTTTGGAAAAATGTTTAAAACCTCATTTGGGAATGCGGTAACTTATAAAGAAACACTCCTGATACAAGTACTTTTAACAAAAGTACTTTTGAATTATCAAAAGTTGTGCTCCTTAAGTTATGAAAAATTAGTTACCAAATATTTCAAAAGTACATTTAATGTTTAAAAGCATTTTTTTTAAACATACCGCAATCACAAATGGGGGCCTAAATATAGGATTATAATAAATATGAGTGTGTGTATTCATTAAGTATAATTTAGGTGTACTAATAAGAGACACCCATTAGAAAAATAAAAAAAAAGAATCATGGATTCCAATAATAGTATAGTACATGGAGGATAAGTTTAGGTTACCTTTTAAAAAGCTCTAACGAGAATGAGTAAATAATTATAGAAAAATATTTGGATTTTTTCTTTTTTTTTATAGAAAAGATCTTTCATTTAATAAATTTGCATTGATGGCAGAAATACATCAAATCAAACAAGACACAGATAAATATAGATCTAAAATCAATACGTATAACAGATTTGAAAAATCAATACAAATAAAGATAGGCTCCAACACATCTTCCATCTAGTTGAATCATTGCAACTTCAGAGATCTGTGCATGTCTTTTAATAATTAGATCAGATTAAAAGTTGGTTCAAGTCCAAAGAGAAGTTTAGATCTGATAATAATAAAAAAAGAATTTACAGATTTTAGAAACTAGATCTACAAAATCTCAAATTCATAGAAAAATATAAAACTAAAACAAAACTCTCACAAAGAACTTTAGGAGAGAATAAAACTCTTATAAAAACAATCTAGGAGAGAAAAACTCTCATTAAGAGATTCTAAGAGAAAAGAATCTCTCACTAGGAAACTTTAGAAGAGAATTTATTCCTACAAGAAAAACTAAAGAACTAGAGAGAGGGTTCCCTTCCATGGGAAAAGACTAGATTTGTCCGGTCTCTCTCCCACGGGTAAGTTAGAAAAGATTTTTGATTGAAGGAGTTCTAAAAAGAATGAGGAGAAAATAAGGAGTTCTAGGAAAAATGAGGCGAAAATAGTTCTAGAGAGACACTGTGATTTATATTCTTTTTTTATGAAGCAACAGTAACAATCTATCGTACTCCTACACTACTCCTATATTATAGAGGAGGAGGGTCCAAAGGGATGTATATAGGGTAGTGCTTCCTTGTGATGCATTAGGCGAGGTCTGAACCCCCGATCTAGTATACAGGAAAGTTTTAAAGAGACTCTTGCTAGCTATTCGACCAAGATCCAATGGTTTCCTTTGACTAGTTAACTATATGTTTTTTCAATAGTGAGGATGATTTCATTTTTTTTTTCTTTTGATACATAAAAGAAGAAGTTGGGTCAACCTAGTAGTAGATGGATTGTGTCCTGAATTGAGTTCTCTTAAAATTGCATATTAGAATTACATATTGTCCCTATTGGCCAGAGTAGAGAACGGCCAGAGTAGAGTTCTCTTAAAAGTCACATATTGTGCCCTCCATTAGAGTATGAAATAAATCTTAGGGTTAATGACAAAGGCACCTTTTGGATTGAAGGAAAGGAAAGGAAAGGAAAGGACACCAATGGAAAAGAAAGAAAAAGAGTGTGGAAGAAAGTGGTTTCCATCCATCTTTTTTGAATTAAGTATGGAAGGAAAAAAAAGAAAATACTAAATTTTTGTTTGGATTGAAAAAGGAGAAGAAAGGAAAGGAAAAGATCAAATGTTAATTTACTAGAAAAGATCGGAAAAAATTGATCCTTTAAAAAAATAAATTATTTCAATAAATTTAGTTCATTTTCCTCGGTTTCCATCCAATTTTGGGCGAAAACCATGATTCAACAAAACAACTAGACCCTCTCCCTCCCTCTTCCTCTCTATCCTTCCCCTCTTCAAAAATCAAACCAAACAACAAAAACTAAATCCCTCTGATTCCCCCTCTTTCCTTTCCCTCTCATTCCCTCAATCCAAACCATGTCAAAAACTCTCCTTAAGTTTTAACCAGTTTTGCACTTTACACCTCAATGTTATTTTTTTCTCACTTTATCCCCTAAACTATTAGTCAACTCTAATTTTATATAACGAAAATGTCAAAAAGGCATTTATACCCCTAAAGTTTAACTCCAATAAATCCCTTTAATGTATAGCATGTTTTGCACTTTATCCTCTAATATAATTTTTCTCTTAATTTGTCTATTTATCCCTAAAATCACTCAAGACATATAATACATTAAAATATCAGTATCCGTAACATAATAATCGTATCTCTATAATTATAGGTTTTTAGATGGAGGAAATACCCCACTAATTTTACATGGTATGGAGAAAAACAAAAATTATTAGTTAAAAAACTATAAAAGTACTATTAAAGGTCTCTAGATTGGGTATGTTTGGATTGAATATTATTTGGACTTTTTAAAAAAATAATATTGCAATACTTTTTGCAATTTGATGTTTGTGAAATGAAAAGGTGGTTGAAAAAAAAATAAATGGATGATTGAGAAATATGCTTATGATGCAACAAAAAAATTTTCAAAAAAATTTAAAGAACTAACCAATTGTTAATAGCATCTAATCATGCTATATTTAAAAAATCACCCTTGAAACTTAGAATCCCAAAGGGATAATTTTAGAAATCTCCCATAACGTTTTTTAAAGTTTTAAAAATGACTTACCCCCCTTATTTTTGAATTTTTGTAACATTGCAATCAAGTTCAAATTATATCATTAAAATACTATGTTTAGGAAAGAGAAAGTTATTTCATTCCAAAGTTACCCTTTTAATTCATTCCAAATTTGTAATGACAAATAAATTATAATCCTTTCATTTTTGAAAACCTGATGGATATATTTTTTAGTAAAAAAAATTATAAGTTTAGAGTTGAGAAATACTTTAACAAATCTTATCAATAATTGGAAGACAATATTTAAGCTGACAAATCATAAATAATTAACAAAGTATGTAAAAACTATTTGAAATATTGTGAAGATATGGAAAATAACTTTTTTCATCTTCTAAACATCTCAAATAAATTCTAAAAGTAATTTAAAATGTTTTACTTTTTCTAAATTTTAAATTCATCTATTCAAATAAATAAAAACTAAAGATTCTAAACAGTTCATAAAATTTATTAAATTCAATCAAAATTGTTTACATAAAAAGAAAGATTTTTCTCATTTGATAATCTAAGGGCATGTGATAAACATATGGATAATTAAAGTTTGGACAAATACTGAAGTTTTTAAATTATAACTAGCCTCCTAAATAGCAAAAATTTTGTAAAAGAAATCTACATTTTTTTCAAAAAAATAATAACAATAATATCTTGTTTATTTCTTACTATGTGACCTTAGAGTACCAAATAGACAAACCTTGAACAAAAAATTACTTTGTAATTTGAAAACATGTTAAATAAAATATTATTACTTGTTTGTACTTTAAAAAAGCATATTGTTTATGGTTGCAATTATTATATGTTGTTTCTTTAAAAGAAGAACATCTTCATGCTTTTTGTCCATATTTTTAACAGATAACTATTATACTTACAATTAAAAAATGAGAAATTTGCCAAATTAGTCCCTAACATTTACCAAAAACACTTTTTTAGTCCCTAACATATAAAATCAGCCAAAATTGTCTCTCACATTTAAATTGTGATCCAATTTGGTCATAATGCTTGTTTTTGCTCATTTCTCTGGCTACAAATAGCATGCCTCTCTCACGTGGTCATATTTTTAGGGGCAAAACCTGAAAACACATTTCATTACCGGTTGAAAGTAAAAGGATAGGGGACCACCACCCTCTTTTCACCTTTCCCCCTCAAATTACAGTTTCAAGAAACCCTAAATTGCATCCCTTAGCGATGATGATGATGACGACAAAGCTGTAGAGTGTGACGGCTTGCGTACTTGGGGACATGGCATCTCATCCTAATTTCGGCCTTAATGAACTGGATTTCGTTTTCTCCACCCTCGTCGTCGGCTCCATTCTCAATTTCCTGCTCATGTATCTCCTGGCACCCACTGCGGGGGCTAGGGGCGCTCCTTCTTCTGGCCGCCTCCCCTCCATCTTCGCCGCCTGTCCTCCCAGCCACATGTTCGAGCTAGGGGCTTACGGCATGTTCAGTCGGATGGGGACTTTTGTGTACAAAGGCGCCCTCTTTGCAGCCGTGGGCTTCGCCGCCGAACTCGTGGGAACTGCCATCTCCAATGCCCTGATCAAGATAAGGAAGAAGAAGGATCCCAATTTCCAGACCCCCAACAAGCCTCCTCCGATGCCTTTGAACGCTCTCACCTGGGGCGTCCACATGGGCGTTAGCAGCAACTTCAGATACCAAGCCCTCAACGGCATCAAGTTTCTGCTTGCCAAGGGCCTTCCCTCTTTTCTCTTCAAAAGCTCCATCGTCGTTTGGAGGTGCTTAAACAATGTCCTTGGAGGGATGTCTTTTGTCGTACTGGCCAAGTTAACAGGATCACAGGCTGCTGCTGCTCCTCCTCCGTCTTCCGCTGCTGCTGAGCTGGAACAACAACAACTAGTCAAGGAGGAGGTGGGTGTCCGGGAAGGTGGTGCTACAGCTGGAGATGTTTTGTCTGCTGACAAAGTCAAGTTGGTTAATGACGGAACAGGAACAGGAGCAAAACAATACTAGTATTAGTACAAATACTAATAATAATGTGTCTGCTTCTTTCTAAGTGAATTTTTTTTAGCTGCAAAACACATGTCGTCGTCATCATCGTCACTAACATTTCCAAGTTATGCTTGTTAATTAGGGGATGCAATTTAGTTCTTGAAACTGTAATTTGAGGGGGAAAGGTGAAAAGGGGGTGGTGGTCCCCTATCCCTTTACTTTCAAACGGTAATGAAATGTATTTTCCGGTTTTGCCCTAAAAATATGACCACGTGAGAGAGGCGTGCTATTTTTAGTCGGAGAAATGAGCAAAAACGAGCATTAGGACCAAATTGGATCACAATTTAAATGTGAGGGACAATTTTGGCTGATTTTATATGTTAGGGATTAAAAAAGTATTTTTGGTAAATGTTATGGACCAATTTGGCAAATTTCCCTTAAAAAAATTAAGGCAATGAAAGGGCATTACTGGAAAGAAATTATTTCTCTTTTCTAAAATGAGTATTTAAATCATATAATTTGAATTAGGTTGAGAATGTTACAAAAATTTGAAAATAGGGGAGGTAAGTGATATTATTAAAACTTTTAGAGTGCTAAGTGAGATTATTAGAAACCTCAGGGGAGGGAGGCTTATGAAATTACCCCTATAAAGAAAATATCTAGCTGTTAAAAGAAAAGTGCAACCATATGCACATTCATAAAGAGAAACTAATAATGTTGGATCTTTTTTAGAATTTTTATAATAATTTCACATATTAATTTTTTAATAACAAATTTTTTCATTATAATTTGAAATTAGCATGATATATCTCTCAATCTAAAAAAAATATAATTATGGGATGAAATTTAACTAGGACTATATCTATAAATATATTATTTTTTTCATTATCATGTTAGGGATATTGGATCTTTGAGACATTATTTATCCTAGGTGTTATAAAATATTGGGATTGACTAACGATTTCAGTGACAAATAGACAAATTGGAAAAAGAATTAGGGGAGGAAGGTTAAATTGGGTGGTAAGGTGGGAGGACTTATAAATAGGAAATCTTGGATTCAAAACCACTCACTTAAAAAAAATGATGTTAGGGGATAAAGTGTAAAATAAGTTAGAAGAATTACTGCATTTAACTATTAAGGGTATAAATGTCTTTTTCACATTATCATTACACAATGTTAGAGTCAACTAACGGTTTAGAGAATAAAATCAGATAAAAATAACGTTAAGAGACAAAGTGCAAAAATAGATATAGCTTATGGGGAGTTTTTGTAATTAAACATAAATCTTATATGCCATGATTTGCCATCACTAGCTTGAATAGAGTTCTTATAGAGAGGGATGGATTGGGTAGTACGGAAGGAAGGGAGTGTAAGTAAGACATTCTAGATTTGAAACTTCTCACTTACACTAAAAAAGTTTTTATGAAAATTACTTATCGTACCCTCCATTGGAGTGTGAAATAAATCTTATATATCATGACTATATTTGGTAACTTGACAGAGAGTAAAATAAAATAAAAAGGTAGCAACAACCTCCAATTTTCAATGTATTTTTAAAGATTAATCTTCTATACATTGATACTATATATACTATCATGATTGGATGCATATCACGTATACAAATTTTGAATTTAAAATTCAATTTTGATTAATTGACATACATTCAACCATGATATTGTATACACCGACTGCATCTAGAAAATTAGTTGATCTTTTAACTTGCAAATTGACACTTATTCTATTATTAATAAAGTGGTAGTATTTGAACTTTAAACAAATAACTCCTTGCCTTCTTTCTTCTTCAACAGATGAACACCAAAAGCTTTTCCAGTCTAGCTTTTCTTAGATTTCAACTTATTCCTCTATTATATAAACTAAAAACAAAGACTATTTTGGTGTTCCAGTCTAGCTTTTCCAAAGAGATTTATTCTTTTTTGTGCTTCCACTAGGAACATTTTCTAACCTTGTCGTTGGGTCAAACAACACAACAACTTACAATAGAAGGTGCGAAAGGAGGCGACGGAGTTAGGGGGGTAGAGATTGTGAGAACCCGTAAAAACCCTAATCTTTTCCGAGGGTTTTATTTCCTTTAATAGCATGTTTTCTGCATTTCCTGGCTTAGGAAATTTTCCTGAGGAATTTTATGAGTAATTATAGTTTTTAGATGATTTTTCTAGTATTGGAGAGTTTTTGAAAAATTAAGAATATATATTGGACGTGGGACCCACTAGTGCGAAAAGTTCGGAAAAATTCGGCCAATAAGGTTAAGTTTTGGATACTGTGTAAAATTTATCGGGTGTTAAGAGATAAGTAGAGGATGTGAAGTGATTGATGTGAGAGGAAAAGAAGAGATAGGAATGTATTTATGGAAGTGACAAGTGTCACATAGCCATTGGTTGGACTTGGTGAACACTATTCATGCTTTTTGACTTTTGACCACATTGAGTAAATATCTCCAAAAATCACCAAAATTCACCATTTTCTTTCTCCTTGGTGGCCGGCTCTCCTAAGCTCAAGAAGGAAGGAAAACTCTTCAAGTTTTAGCTACCAATTAGTGCAAATCACCCAAAATATTTGCTTGATTGTGTTTCTACTCCATAAAATCCTTCCACTTGGTGCTAGTGAGTGCTTTAGTGAAGCTTTTTGGAAGAGTTAAGGTGTCCAACATCTATACCTCTCTTGGTTACTAGGTGAGTGGTGTGTGAATTCCCTCTTACACTTAATGAAGCTTAAGTTATGCTTGGTAGTGGCTAAAGTGATGATATTTGTGGTTTATTTCTTGGTTTGAAGTGATTTGGTGAAGTTTTTATTTTTTTGAGGAATTTTCTGGTTTAATATGAATGTGATGTTGTGGTCATCTATGATGGTTGATAATGAGGGGTAATGACTCTAGTAGGTGTGAATTAGTGATAATTACAACCAATTTTGGGTTTGGATTGAAATGAGAAAAGTTAGGGTTTCATAACCCCCTTTTCTGTCCGGCTTTGGATCATAGGGTTAGAGGCCGAATTGGCTTTTACTCAAAACATGAAAGTTGTAGGTATTGATGAGTTTGAGGTACCTGTAAAATTTCAGGTCATTTGGAGTAGTGTAGAGTGAGATATGTCGATTTTACTGTTGCTGTTCTGGGTTGATCAGGATGGCAGAACTGCACTTGTATTTGGCTATTTTGACTGGAATTGCTTTGGATTTGGATGTTGGTGTCTTCTGATGAAATGTAGCGGGATGTCTTAGCTACCATAGGCCTTTGGAATCAATGCATTTGGACCTGTATAGACTGAGTTGTACGAATTACAGCATAGTGTGATTTGTAAACCTGCAATTACGGTTTTGGTTTGGTATTCTGCATTTTTGACCTAGTTGTGCTAGGATTTGGACTGAGTGGCCTTCTACATTATTGTAGCCCTGTCTTTTAGCTTCGAGATGGTGCGTTTTACACCCTCATCCGATAAGCGTAGCGCATTTTGTGCCATTACCGCATTAGGAGGCCAAAACTGTTTTGTTGTTGGGTCAAATGAGTTACATTTCCTGATTTTCTGGTTTGCTATAATGCTTGTATATGTTTGTAAAACCCTATTGGGGTTGTGATTGGCATTGCTTTATGACTCGTTATCGAGTCTCATTGTACTTGCTTACGTGTTCTAGGGCGTGACGGTGGTTCACGACATTCTCCTGACGGAAGTGCATGAAATAGCACTTAATTGATTGGTGAGTATACTACTCACTTGAATGTTACAATGTGGCTTTGCTATATGTGATTTTGATGCCTTGAAGGCTTATTTGGCTATTGGAATTGATTGAGGTGAGGGTGTACTTGACCGCCCTCACCCCTTGTGATACCGTTAATGACTGTTTACCGCTTCACTGATATACTGCACTTGCTATATGAGATATTGAATTCACTTCATGAAAAACTGATTTGGTGTCGTTTGGACGAGTATCTAACGGCCTTACTGTATTACTGAGCTCAACCCCGTAGGTAGTCAATTGGATCGAGCCGGCGAGGGCTTGGTCGTGAATATTGACGTGCCACGGGGACTGTACTGGGGAATCTTGTAGTAATGAGACTCTTGGTTCCGGTATACTCAAGTATTACCAAAATGACTGATTGGAGTGCGGGCCCGGTTGGGGTATGTTTGGTGGAAGGAATGGAGTGAAGTGAGGTCTACGGTTGGTACTCATAAACGTTGACGGAGAGTCAATGAGATTGGATCAAGAATGTAAGCGTGGAAATGGGCTCTTGAGAGCCGTCCGTATCCTTTTACCGACTTGTTTTACTTCTTAATTGTGTATTTGAAATGAAAGATTATACTTATGTGATCTTTGTTGCTTATGTGGTAGTAACTCATTGGGCTTAAACTCATTCCGTTCCATTTGTTTTCCTTACAGGAAAATGATCACTTTTGGAAGGGTTGTACTAGCAAGTTGAGCTCATGTAAATGTATCTTTTGAATAGCTCTTCGAATGAAACCCTAATGTGTATAGGGTTCACTTTCTTTTGATTGGCAAACCAAACATGTATATTCGTAATGAATGATTTTTGATATGCCGCTTTGGCTTGAAAATGTTACTTTTCGATGTGTGTATGTTTGGTTGATATTTGGTTGAATTTCGGATCAACTCGTATTTCAAACGGCAAAAGCAAAATTTTGGCTACTCTCGGCCTAGTATCTGGATTCTGACGTGGCCGGTACTGTTCATCATCGGCTTCGATTTTCATTTTTTTTATTATTTGTGATTTTGATTTGTTTACGCGCGTGGGTATATTTCGGAACGTATTAGATCGACGTGAACTAATCCGTAGTTCTGGCGAGA
Source organism: Coffea arabica (assembly GCF_036785885.1). NCBI lineage: Eukaryota > Viridiplantae > Streptophyta > Magnoliopsida > Gentianales > Rubiaceae > Coffea > Coffea arabica. The sequence continues at coordinate 53,019,615 of NC_092320.1, read as the reverse complement.
GTTGGGCAGGCAGTCCGCTAACCCCTTTGGTTCGCCTTAGGGGAAAGTGGGGCTGTTACAGAGATGACGGGGGAAGGAGAGATAGGCCATCATTTTCAAGTTCCAAAAGCTTATGTTAATAAGTTAATAGCCTATATGAAATTAAATTGTATTTTCTCCTTAAAAACTTTAATACACACACACACAATTTAAAATATGTAAATAATCCGCCTCTCCAAGTTGGGTTAGAGGGAATTGATGGGGACTGAATAACTATCGAACTGGAACAGTACACCACACACCCATTCTAATCTAGAGAAGCCATATATTAGTGGTAAGTGATGGGAGTCAAGGGTCAAAACCTTAACTTCCCACCCCATAAAGACACCAAAATATCTTTGTTGTGACCAGCAGCCTAAGGAGCAGTTGGTTTTGCCTCTCCGAGTAAATGTTATTAATCCATTACTCAATGATATTGTTCAAATTGAGCCCATAACTATTGTCTTGATTTGAACAAGCACGTCGATGCAGCATCCACAAAGAAGTCAAGAGAAATAGGAGGTAGGAACATTTGTTTAAAGCAACTCTTATACAAGGTTTTTGACTATGATTGCTCAAATTTTAAAATTTAAAAACTATAAAGCTCAAATATAGATTGTTGTCAATGCCATGTGTGAGAATTGAGATTGGAAAAGAAGTCTAAAGTTACATTGTGTTCAAAATGATTTGCATAGTTCAAATAAATATAATTGTTTATACACTTAAAAATTTGAGGTTCTATTTGGATTAGACTATTTTTCTTTTATTAGTTATTCACTCTAAAAACACCTCAAATATACATCAACCAAAAAAAATTATAAATAAAAATAATAAAAATTTTACTACCCTCTCTTCCTCCATCACTACCCACCTCCCTATGCCACCATTGCCGCTACCATCTCCCTTTCAATTTACTCTCCTCTCCTCTTTTCTCTTTTTTTTTTCCCTTCTTCTTCCCACCACTTCCATTTTCTCCCTCTCCTCGCTACCATTCTTTTCCTCTTTTCCCTCACTTTTTTCCCTCTTGTCCCTTTGTTTCCCACCGCTGCCCCACCTTTTTCCTTTTAGATTTAATCGTGCAACTAGATTTCGAGAAGGAAGGAATAGGGTGGCTGGAATAAATAGAGGGGTGGAGGGGAGGAGGATAAAGGGTGGGAGAAGAGAGGAAAAAGGATGGTGGCAGGAGGGGAAGGCGAGAGTGGGAAAGAAGAGGGAAGAGAGAATGAAAAGTGGGGAAGATGGAGAAATGGAATGTGGCCGAAGAGGAGGCAAGAGAGAGAAAAACGGGAGGAGAGGAAGTGGGGGAAGCAAGGGTGGTTGGCAGGAGTTGGGGAAGGAAGGGAGGGAGAGGTGTGGGTGGAAGAGGATAGTGGCAGAGATAAAGAGGTTTGGGAGGAAAAATAACAAGTTTTGAAATTCTAAAAATACCTCAAAGAATGTCTAAATTTAAAAAATACCACAAAATACAATTTTACCACAAAGTTTTTTGAGATACAATGGGTCCGTTCACTTAAAAACTCTTCTTAGTATTGTTAGATATTGATACTATATATAAAGTTAGAGAAGTGATAGTTGGTATAAACCATTTTTGGCTAGTTTTTAAACTTTCAACTTCACCCTTATAAAAAAAATTAATTTTTACCCTTATAATCTAATCACATTTTGCCATTTATGACTACTTATAACCACCCTTATAAAGTTCTATGAAAAATTTATGTCAATTTGATTCATGTAAAAAAAATTGGCATAAAATTAATTCATTTTTTTAGTGTCAGTGGAAGGTCCCATACTCGAGACCTCTCACTTATACTCCTTCCCCCCGAATTAATCTATTTTAATTATTTATAATGTTGTATATATATTAGGTGTGCTGTTAATTCTAGTTAGGCTTTTGTCCTGGGTGCTTTTTCAAATTCTAAAGAGTTCAAAAGTACTATATAAGAAACTAAAGACCCTTTGCAGCAACTTTATGGACTCCACATATAACCTACAATTACAACCCAATGCAAAAGGATGAGAGGCAGGAGCGGTCATCTGAGCTGTTTACGGCCAAGATTTGGCCTAAAAAAATTGTACGGTTCAAATCATTTCTTGTACCTCGTTTTTAACAATGTGTGTGAGGCCTACAAAAATTTGTTCTAAAGTTACACGTTATGCAAATAAAGTTACGCCGTGTGCAAACAAAGTTATGCGATGTGCAAAATACATAAAACCGCTAGGAACGGTTGCGCCGTTCCTGCCCGTGGTCCAATACAAAACGACAGAGTACAAACTAAATAAACCCGCCCAACAATTCCTACCCATCTTTATCCTCTCCAGCAGGGGCGGAGCTAGAAAAAATTCTTAGTGGGGGCAAAAGCAACACTAAAATTTTTTACCTACTCTTTTTTTAGTTTTTTAAGAAAAAAAAAATTCACCAACAAGTATAAATGATGCATATATTCCATGAAAAACATAAAAAGACAAATTCAAAATTATTAATGTAATAATAATTTTATTTCAAAAACAAACTAAACTAGTTAAATTAATGAATGATATGATTGGATGAATTGATTAAGAGAAAGAGTAGCTAGCTGTTTGGTTGTGGAAGGTAGTGGCTCTCCGTTGTAGGGAAAAATGGGGGACCAGAGGAGGAAAGGGAAATTAGGGAGTGTAGCCCAAAAAAAGTGAATGATATGATTGGTACTTGCTAGTTAAAATGAAAAGACTTTTTTTAGCTTATTTCAAATGAAATTTGAGCCCCACATATCTTTTTAAAATTTTAATTTATGAACTAACTTAAAAAATCATGTAATTCTTTCACATCCCTTTTAAAAAAATTTTGAAGACACATTTAAAATTATATAAGTATTATAGGAATTTAGAGGTCACTAGCCAGTGCCGCGTGCCTCCAGTGCCCCCACCTTAAATCCGCCCCTGCTCTCCAGCTAATCTAGAGTCAGACCAGGTTTGCATGCTGCCACTTAAAAAGGGAAAATCCAACGCATTGGAAATTATCAGAACAAAAAAGATAAAATTCCATCAAATTGCAGATACTACTTAATCTTTGACAAGAAAATGAGCGGCGGGAGCGGTGGCAGCGGAGGCGGGGTGGCCAATAGCTCATCATCTGCTCGGCCACCACCATCATCATCATCGCCGTCACGATCATGGGGACTCGAATGTTTAATTCGGAGGAAGCGAGTTGACTCTGCTGACTCAAAACGTGAACGTTCTCAGTTGGCCAAACGGCTCTCTGTTTTCGACCTCGTCGCTATTGGTACGTAATTTCGTAGGCTCTCATGATAAATATATTTCAAAATTGTCAGAAGATTTTCTTTTTCTTTTTTTTTTATAATAGTTAATAGCACAAAAATTGTGTACATTCATTTATTTCATTTTTTTTAACGATGAAAATACGTGAGTTTTTTTTTTCTTTTTTGCTGTGCACGTGTAGCAGCATTTGTACACGTTACTCTCAACTTTGGATACATACTTATGGTGTTTGTAAAGCATTTGCTGATCAAGTTAGAAAATTTATACTGGTCAAATTAAAAGCAAGAAATGTACAGCCGATCACTCTTTATTTTCGGACTGGTCAAATTATTATTGGTTATGATAAACTTAACAGTTAAATTATTGAAAAAACTCAATATTAAAAGAAGAGAATAACAAATAGTAAAAAGTATTTTATCCCATATCAGAAATGGTGAGGAGCTTATTGTTAGGTAACATGTCACGTGATGTACTAATACTAATCATTTGACATGTCACGTGGTGTACTAACACTAATCATTTACAAGTTGTAATGGGGTGGATCGCCATGATAAGCATGTAATGGATGATTGGTGCAAGTGATGAATCTTTGGTACGAGTGTACCACGTGGCATTTCTAGATAGTGCACAATATGATTCCTTTCCTTAAAGGGGGGACTGCTAAGGAGAAGGTATTGCATGCTTCATGTGCACCACGTGACATGTCAAGCAATGTACTAGAACCAATCAATGATCACTAAGTGATGTTAGTGGACCATACCTTTTCTAGTAAGTAGTGGACAAGGTATGGTGTGTACAAGTATCATTTGGTGATAGGTTCTTGGTAATAGTGCATCACATGGCAATAGGATTTAAATGCCGTGTAGTGCACATGGAGGATTTAATATTTTTCAGACTAGTAAGGTATAAATAGTCAATTTTGTCCCTGTGGAGTGCTAATAGTTGGAACAATTGTAAATTCTGGCAGTTTGTTTGAAATTGCTTCATTTCAGTTGAATGTTAATTAGAATTCATGACAAAACATATTAGTTATTATGTTCAAGTTTCTTTCACCCAGGAGTTGGATCAACCATTGGAGCTGGAGTATATATTCTTGTTGGAGCAGTTGCCAGAGAGCACACAGGACCTGCTCTAACATTCTCTTTCCTATTAGCTGGAACAGCAGCTGCGCTGTCTGCATTTTGTTATGCAGAGCTTGCATGTCGTTGCCCGTCTGCTGGGAGTGCCTATCATTATTCATATATTTGTATTGGAGAGGGGTATAAAATCTTGAGTGGTGTTAACTCTTTTTTATTACTTTTAAGATGATTCAATGAGAGTACTTACACTGCATATCTTTTATGGAAAACCATGTCCACTTCTTAGTCTATTTTGTACAAGCAGTTTAGTTTATTGTTGCATGCCTTACTCGAAATATTGTACAAATGAGGATATATAGGGTTCTTTGATTCCCATTTCCTAGGCCATGGGCAAAATCGCTTGAAGTTTGGTGGAACAACATAAGAAGTTGAAAGCAGGAAACTAAATCTAGCCAATCTCGTGACTTGCTTAGTATCAAAATTCATATACATCCAGAAATGTGGCTCTCTGCCTGGTTGATAAATGCTGCATCTATTGTTGATGGTATTCCATCTTAAGCAGCAAGAAATTAAACTCATTTAGGAAAGAAAACCAGTCAATTTGGTGACAACCTGAGCAGAAAAATTGGAATAGATCTTAAAAACATAAGCTTTTAACTTCCTGCCCATTTTTTCTCCAACCATGCCAACTAACCTAGGAGAAAGACTGCTTTGCTGCCTAGTTGAAGATTCAAGTTCAGAATTCCTGAACCTGAAATGGTTTGGTGTAATATGCTTTTGTTTACAGATCCTTTATAGTATTGTCTGTGTAATGTGCTCAGTTAGTCATATGAAGTCTTTCGGTTGTGCACAGCGTTGCGTGGTTGATTGGTTGGTCACTTATACTGGAATTTACTCTTGGTGGTGCAGCTGTGGCTCGTGGCATGTCTCCAAATTTGGTTAGTAGATACTCTATATATTTATATTATCTAATTTCGGAGCAATGCCTGTCTTCCTTTCCCATCTATCCCATCGTAAGCAAGAAGTTAGTTTAACCATTTATTTGTCACATTTTGTCATGATAACCATAACAGTAAAGTTGATCAACATGTCTTGGAGAGGATGCTAAACTTTTCCCTATCTGATGCCAACTAGTCATGAAGCAGTACGCAACATGTCAACAATTGGATAGAAGTCATATAGCGCCTGAGTCTAAATTGAAAATTTTTTAGTCAGCATATTTCTGGAAATGACATATTAATCAGATACTGTTGAAGTGAGAATTCCTGTTTTCCCCCTTCCCTCCAGATTTGAGAGTCCATCCATGGGAGGTCAACCTATTAATGCTGAAATATTCTTAAAGAAGTAGCTGGTATCCTGCAGTATGAAAGTTGTGAGGAGAAGGGAAAAAAGTAGAAATTAAGCTGATTACTTCTGATATAGGTTTGTAATTAAGAGTCCTGATGATTAAATAGTATAGCAACTTTTAATAGGAAATTATGTTACTAATACGATTTGTGCAAAATCAACCTGATTACTACAACAATGTGATAGTGCTAGACACCAGATTATGAGTGGCAAAGTAATTGATTTACTCTGATGACCTTCTTTAGTGTTGCTCATCAGTCAGCTTAGCCTAATGCAGCAGAGGCTTGTATATCAAAGTCATAGGTTCTTGAATTTGCTTGTCTTCTAAACTGTGAGTTACAGATATTGCTGTTACTGATTACACTAGTAAACTCTTTATGTCAGGGAAACATTTTTCTCAACAGCACCTTGTTTATTGTTCTTTAAAGATGTTATCAATGAGCTTACTGCTGAAATGCCACATAATGATGAAGATGATAGTGTGCCGACAACATTAGTAGTATTTCATGATGAACCCCATGTACTTTTACCTTGGGAGTAGTCAATTGTACTCTCAGCTAATTGATTGACAGACTGGCGATTTGTTGTCATAACAATGCCGTTTTCAGCTGGAATTGTTAAAGAGTGTCAGATTATTAACATTAGAGTCTAGAGCATAGAGTTTCTGATGGCAGTTTGCAAATGTGACAAGATGTGATGTGTAAGACTTTTGGCACAGGTGCATTTAGAGTTCGACATAGCTTCTTCCAGTTTAATAAATTAAATTGGAAGCAACATAAAAAGAAGGAATGCCAGGATCAATAGTGAGAGAAACATTACATTATGATATCTATTACTGATGAACTAGTTTCTGTTCTTCCCTGGTTATTTCTTGAATACTATTGAGCTTTACACTTTTGCTGCACATCACTTGCAGATGTACATTAGTGAATTCCTTTTACTTTTTACCTACAGTTGTAGCTAAACTAGCTTTGCTGGTTGTGGCACAACCAAAAGTAGATTTATAAAAGTGGGGAATGCACACCTTAATATTTTCATGGGATTTAGTGCTTAATTAATGTGAGATTTACAAGTTACAATTTCCAGGGGTCATTCTTTGGAGGTGAGGACAAACTGCCTGGACTACTAGCCCGTCAAACCATTTTTGGTGTTCTAGTTGATCCTTGTGCTGCAATCTTGGTTTTCATTGTAACTGGCCTCTTATGCACTGGTATCAAGGAGGTGGAATATATTTTTCTTATTCTGATTATTTCTTTTTTGGTCAAACTTGAGGTGTACATTTATTTCATTACAATCATTGGCAGAGTTCCTTGTTCCAAGGCATTATTACAACTACAAATATTGGTGCTATGCTTTTCATTTGTTTAGCTGGTGGATATCTGGGTTACAAAAGTGGATGGCCGGGTTATGAACTTCCAAATGGGTTAGTGTTTTTGTCTCATTGTTTGGTAAGATCTCATAGGCTGTCTGCTTCTGAGTTGTGTCATTCTGATGTAATAGGTACTTTCCTTTTGGAGTCAATGGCTTACTTGCTGGATCTGCCAAACTTTTCTTCTCATTTGTTGGCTTTGATTGTCTCACTAGCACAGCAGAGGAGGTACATGAAAATAGAAAATTGATTAATATCTAAAATCCCTTCAACTGAACCTAGTCCTGTGAGCCTATTGCTACTTGAGTGAGTGCTGTTGAACCTCTTTGGGGACACTACATGGTCTTCTTTTCCTCACTAACCACGTTATCATGAGTTTTCATCAGTCTTTCTTTGGTTCATTTCGCTACTTCTAGTCTTGAGTTGTTGGGGGTGTTCTTAGATGAGAAGTGGGAAGTAGAGGAGAGAGAACAGTGAAGAAAGAAGTTGAAGGTGAGAGGATACGAAAATAGAGATGGAGAACCTTAAGAATACTAAGAGATATTAAAAACAGCAGACAACCAAATTCCAAGATAAAATGTGCCATAGTTATTTCTGAAATGAAATAAAAGAAATCTAAAATCTTAAAGTTCTGTATCTGTATGAAATTTTGTTTGAAACCTTACATATTTGGACAAAATCTGACATATAGCTTTTCATTTTTTTTTTTTGATAATGTTTCATACTTTCTGACGTAAAGCATGCAAGAAAAATTTGGGTAGGCTTTTGAAATCATAATTTAGTTAAACTCTTTACTAGTGAAGTGGATATCCATTATGAATGTACCATTACCTTGTTGAATCTGCAGTGTAATACTTTTCGGGATGGAATGAATGATCTTAATCCAACAGATCTAGGTCTTTTTCCAATCTATTTTGTTGGTTGCTTTTATCCACAAATTCCTATTATTAACAGAGTATGGAAAAACTTGGTCACAACCATGATTACAGGTAAAGAGTCCTCAGCGTGATCTGCCACTTGGTATAGCTATTTCGTTGGCCATCTGTGCGATGTTGTATATGCTTGTTTCAGCTGTTGTTGTGGGTTTGATACCTTACTACGCCTTAGATCCAGACACCCCAATTTCATCTGCTTTTGCTAGCTATGGAATGGAATGGGCTGCGTAAGCATGATATGTATTATTCTTTGTGTTTCTTTTAAACGAAGAGAATCCTTGTGGTTCAATTCCACTCATGTATGTCTTATTTTCTGTTCTACATGCAGATATATTATAACCATTGGAACCGTAACTGCTTTATGTGCAAGTTTGATGGGCTCAATACTTCCACAGGTGTGCTATGACATTGAGGCACTCAAAACTTTTCTGCCTGAAGCATGATGTTTCCCCTGTCATTCTTGACAATTTCTTCAACTAAATCCTCCCTTACTGTCTTTAAGATTGATTGTCATGTCATTTAGCTGTCAACTACACATCAAGCTACTAAATATGCTCTGAAAAAGTTTGTGCTTCTTATAATGGTCTGCCATGTTGTTTGCTTTACCCAATTACAAATAAAAGAGGGAACTAAACAAGCACGATGACCTATCTATTCCAATTTTTAACTTATTTGTTTTCTTGGTTTTTCTATTTTGTTATAAATGAAGGTTCTTTTATCATTTCATACTTGTAAGACTTGATGTAGAAGATAGAAAACCATGTTGGGATGTCCACTCATGCCTCAGATACAATTAGTGAGACCAAAGGCAATACGTATATCGTTGCAGGATGTTGGTACCTTTTCCCCAAGTTGTTTGACTAGCAATCTGGCTGATTAGAATGCGTGTGCCATAAATAGCAAGTAATGCTCACTTGACAACAAAAGCTTCCTCAGTTTTGGATAATGATAAAGGTAAAAACTCTTAATATCATATTGGTACTCCAATCGTATTGTTACTCAAGCAAGAGGGGATGTGAGAAATAATATTCTAGTCTTCTGAAATAGGCTTGAGGCATAGCAGATCTCTTGATATTACTGCATTCAGTTTCCAAGTGAACTTTGTTGATTGTTGGTTTCATTTAGTTTAACCATTACTAACCTGGGTCAAACAACCTTTTTGTGATATTACCAATGTGGTTGAACTTATTTTATTTTATTTTTTTTAAATAAAAATCTGTCTGAAGCCACTAACAGGATATGCTTATTGCTTAAGTAGTTTGCACGGTTAAATGACTCAAGTGTCTGTTCGTATTAAGTCAAAATATGTTACTGAAATTTGGGAAGATGAAGAGGAAGTGTTACACTAGATGTGTTTCACCGTTAAATATTCTTGCACTTCTGAAAACTATTCTCATTGTTAAAGTCTCATCTGACTTTAACTTGCTATAACAAAGTATGTGAGATCATAAAACACTACAATATGAAGTCCAGTGAAACATGTCCTCCAATTCCTACTGCAACAATTCAAGTTTATGTGTTGTTTGATCAATTTGAATATTTAAGGTGTACATGTTTCTTTATTGCAGTTATCATAATTTGCCGTGCCATTCACCCCAATATTTTGCTGTTTGATTGTGGAATTAATCCATCTATTGATACTTGGGCTTGCTGATTATACTTGTTCATGAAGTACCTTTTTTCTTGCACTCTTTGTTTTTTCTTTTTAAATTTTTATTTTTATTTTGGAGTGCAATTTTTTTTTTCTGTTGACCTTGAAGCTCTAAGCTAATTTAAAAAAAAACTAAAGTATCTTCTAGACATGTGGTTTCCCTTGAGGTGTTGAAATTTGAGATTGTTAAGCACAAACAAGACTGTTGAATTGGATAAGTAATCGTAGTCTAACAAAGATTTCAGTAAACATTAGTAATGCATTCTTCTATCAACTCTGTGAGATATTGTTTTGGTTGATCTGTAGGATCAGATTTTGAAAAAGCATTTCAGATGAGTAAAACCAGGTAGCGGAAAGGTTAATTTCTTTCTTTCTTTTGTAAATGTCATGTTCAAGCAACTGCATCTACCTAAGTGTATGAGGAATAAGTAATGAAATTGGAAACTCAGAAAGAAGGCTGTGTATATTATACGTATGTGCAACAGTAAAATGCAGTTGGCATTGATTTCTCTTTTTATTGCTTTGAATCCATAGATTGATGTTTACTAGGAATGTGAAAGTTGCACGGAAACATAGGAGTACCTTCAATTTACTGGTCTTAAAGACGGCCCTATTTAAGTTGTTTCCATTAGAAACTCTAGGGCACACATATCCAATTTCAGTAGACAAAGAAGAGAGTAAATATAACTAGAGCATAAGCAGTGAATGAAAAGCAGCCTTCAAGAGACAAATAAAACGATGATCCATAGCAGAGGAACAAGAACAATTAGCGACTTTTGTTCTTTCTTTTTTTTTTTTGGAAGAAATTATTGCCTCACTGAAAAAATGTAAATACGAAAACATAAAATGCATAGCTTATGGCCTAATTTGAGCAAAAGTGAAGCTCCCAAATGGCTATTGGGCTTTTGAACTAAAGATTTTACATCCAGTAGATTCTCTAATGAAGCTTTGGAAGTCTGCATCACAACATCTGATTTTTGATGAATGACTGGGAAAAAGTATTTTCAGACACTAGCAAGCGATCTATTTTTTTTTGCAAGGTCATATGAGGAACCAAAATGGAAGGACATATTCAGTCAAGTTCACTATGTCGAAGAACTGATCTTTGCTTGGATAGATGATGCAAAGGATTCTGGTTTAAAAGTAAATGTTGCCAAAGTCTCGTTTGTGTTGTTGCCAATCTGTTTTTGAGCCATCAGCTTTAGGGTGCTTGTGAGATGCAAAATGTTAAGCATCTGGAAGTTTATGAAGATTCTGTTTCTCATGATATATAACTGTGAAGAAGATTGCATGTGAATGCTTTTCACAGCATCCTTTAATGGTAGAAAACTGTTTTAAAACTTGAGGAGGGTTGTCCTCCAACCCAGGCAGTATTGGTGCTAGAGAAATTCTAATGCAGTGCAGTTGGGGCAGCAGCAAATTTCTAGAGTTATTTCAGGGCACTGTAATTTTGTCTTTTCTGTAGAATTACTCATCATGGTCTGCTTCTTCTCATTTGTAGGGATAAAGGGAAACACTTAGGACATTATCTTATCTAAAATGACCCTAGAATATGAGGATGTTGTCAGAGTCTACATAAGCATGGTTTTTATTTTTGATTTTTGATTTTTTTGCTATCCCATCTACTTCAATTTGATGTGCCTTTAAATTGATGGTAATCATGGTGCCTTTATTTTTGGGTTTTACCTTGCTCAATCTGTTTGGCATGCTTTAGCATTTATGAACACTTTATGCACGATGCAGCTCTCGTCAACAAGATCTCATGAGATGCTTGAGAAGCACTGCACTAACCTTTTCTATCTCCTCTAATTTGATGTGCTTCCAAATATCGTCAGTGATTGCTTGTGCTCCTCTTTTTCTGTTCTGTGTCTCACAGCATCATCTTTTTGAGATGTTTGGTGGTTATTCGTTTGTTTTGATGCATTGGTCCTCTGTGCACATGCACTTCTTTTATGACTGATTTCTGTTTGGAACTTGTTGCTCTTTTCACAGCCTCGAATATTGATGGCTATGGCAAGGGATGGATTGCTTCCTTCTTTCTTCTCAGACATCAATAAGCACACACGAGTTCCAGTCAAGAGCACAATTGTTACAGGTCTCTTTATTGCAATTCTCGCCTTCCTTATGGATGTGTCACAGTTGGCAGGGATGGTAAGTTAGGACATTGTAAGCTAAGATCTCAGGCTGCTAGAGGCAACAACTATTTTTTTTGCTTTTCATGTTTCCAAATTTTGGAAACAGATGAAAAGAAAAAGGGTTTGACATTTTCAGAAAGCATTTGGAAAGGAGAAACTATAGTTGAAATTGTAACTTTTCTTCTGCATGTTTAGAGATGTAGGCTCACACTTTTGAGTGATTTAATTGGGTACACTATGTACCTATCAGCTACAATTCTTAATTATTGTGTTGACTTATCTCTAGCTGCCACAATTTTCGCCCTCTCTCTTTATGTATGTATGTATGTATGTATAACGCATAGTGTGTGTTTGCTTTGTTACTTGGCCTTGTTCCATGTTAAACTCATCAAGCACCATAGTACCAGTTGACCCACCGCCTGCCAATGCTGCTATAGTGTTTCTTATTTTCACATCTGGATTTTTAAATATCAGATCTCTTCACGATAAGTAGATACAATTGTTAAGAGGCTTAAATTTATAGCTAGTATCCCACTTCTTTGCCCAATTTGTAGTTCTTCAAGACTTCACCTGTTCTATGGTGTATTTAGTGAAACTGGAAGGGAAGGTGAGATTAGTTTTGATGGTGGTGGTTTCTAGCTTGGTTGCTTGCTATTTTAGGTTTTAGGGATGGTGGTATGGGAGAATTTACTTGATGATCGGTCTTGAAAGTGGAGGGATTAATGAGTCAGTATGGTTGACAATGGTAGCAGGGAGCTTTATCGGTGGACCAAGTGTTGCTGTGACAAGGCATATAAATCTTGTAGAGAGAGAGAGACAGAGAGAGAGGGACTCAGCGAGCAAGACAACACTGGGTGTATGGAAATGTAGCTTATCTACTTTCCTGTGTTTTCTTTTTGGGAAAAATTAAACCTTTTCCCTGTATGTGTAACATAAAATAAGGAAACTGATTGTCCCCTTATTTTAATTTTTAAAATAACTAGTAACTGTAATGAAGTGATGATGCATCTTCTGAGCAGGTTAGTGTTGGCACATTGCTTGCTTTTACCATTGTGGCTATATCAATCTTGGTAATCAGATACATTCCACCTCCTAGGGTGTCTCTTCCCACATCAGTTGAGCAATCAGTTGATCCAGTGTCCTTTCAATTTGGTCACATTGTTGAAGAGATTGATGCTGAAATTATTGTCCGGCCTGTTGATGATTGCAGTTTTCTTGGCCAAAGTTTTCTTTGTGACAGGGAGAACTCAGACAAGAATCCTTTGCTTGAGGATCATAATGTCCAAGGTATCATTAGATTTCTTGATTTTTAACTCCAGTTTTTTAGTTGGAAAATATTTTTTTTGATGGAGTGTCAAATTTAGTTGCTGATGTTTGTTCTCCAGGACTTCAGTTATTCAACTGCACTGCATGAATTGTATAGTTAATTATCATACTAATTATTCTTTCTTTAACTCCTTGCTTACCAATCTCTGCATGATTAGATTCTGGTTGAGAAAATGACCTTGTAGGTGGCTAGAACGATATGTTTCTTAGGTGGAAAATTGTTGTAGCTATCCTTTATAAGACAAGACTCAATGAGGTTGAAAGAAAGAATGTCATTCAGTCTTTCTTCATGGCCTTTCGTATCCAAACTAGAAGTTTGCAGCTGCCACTTTGGCCATGTATCAATTACTTGGATATGTTTTGGAGCATTATTGACCATTAAATGTATCTTAAGCTAAGTCATGAATGGTGAAAATAGATAGTGACTGTTATTCTTGTACATTGTGGAAGAGTAAATGGTCAATTCAGCTGTTTCTTGGTCTTCTAATTCTTGTCTTGTATGCTATCTCATCTGTAAGTTTTTGTGTATCTGGTATTGTTTTTAGTATTTGGTCTTGCTGATTAATGTAGCATAAACCATGCTAAACAATAAGAAGTTCTGCCAATCATATGGGTGAGATGACACACTGAAAAGAACATCTATTCTTGGATTAAGTGGTTAAGAATGACTATTCTGTAGGTTTTCTCTAATACCTTTTTTTTTAAAATTTTGTACAATGGCAGTCATGACTTTTCCAGGCCACGTGGAAGATATAGCTCTAGTGAGAAATGAATAAAATTTTGGTTCAATGCTACACCTCTTAAATTACAAGGTATTCTAGATTTAAAGCGACAAAATAGGGTGACATAGAAGGGAGTGAAAGACATAACTGAGAGGGGTGGTATGTTTTTGAGATAGGCATGCAAAGAATGAGTAATATCTAATCTACATTGAACCAAAATGCTCCATATAAGTTGTTAAATTACAGCAATGTCTTCAAGGCAATTGACTGCTCCAGACTGGTGGTTGCATACATCTATCATCCCATTCCTCATACAGCCTTAAGCACAGCACCTTCTTCTAGGGCCATCAGGAAAAGCATTAGCAAGCTATTTATTGTATTGCAATAAGGTATACCATTCACCTACAAGTCTTAATTCAAGTTTCTCCTTGTTAATATGTTTTGTTCTGTGGTGTCAAACAAGTTGGTGATGCTAATGGCTACCTTATTCTCAACACTGAGAATAAGGTAGCCTTTAACACTGAGAATAGGATTAATTATGTTCTACCATTTATTTATAAGTAGGTCAACCACATGGGAAATAGTTAATTTTTGCTTCCAAATCCTCTAACGTGGTACCAAGGCAAAGATCCAGGAGAAAATATTATATCCTAGCATGAAGGCAGTTTCACTTTGATATTATGTTCATTTGAGTTGCTTTTCATTTTGCATACCTGTTCATTCCCAAATTTATGGTTCATGGTGATGCCAATGTTGACTTGAAAATTACTGTTAATTCAGAAAGTTCTGTTCACTGCGCTGTTCAGCATACCAGTAATTATGTGGATAACAGATATATGCAGGTCTCTTGCATTCAAGATACTTTGGTGGAATAGAATGTGCAAAGCAAACATTTTGGAGAGAAGGAATGAAAACTGAGTATCAAGGATTAGTCATAGGTTCTGAATTACATGAGCTTCCTTTGGAAGCTTTATAACTAAAAAAAAAATAAAATCTTGCTTCTGCTTGCACATGGTTCATTTTTTGCGTGGGATCTTGTTCAGGACCAAAATTTTTACTTTCATAAGAAATTCTAAAGCTATGCAAAGTCTCATCCGTTTTGGTGAGAATAATTGATATCGTGAAGTTCTCCGGATTACTTTGAGATCTGGAGACTATTAGGGTATATAAGTTCAGAGTTTTGGTTAGGAGACTAAGAAGAATATTGAGAAGGTAAAAAGAAGAGAAACAAAGGAGAAGAGAAGAAAGAAATCTAAGGACTTGCCTAAGAGGGAGCAAGGAACTGATTCTTTTGGGAAATTTCTACTGTTCATGGTACGCCCTTTCAAGAGGCTTATATATGTTTGCATATGAAAAAACTCAACCAGCTAGGGTAGCATTATTTAAACTCATGGTGGCCAGGTTGGTTCACTAAAGCTGCTCCTATAGTCACTGGCAACTGGACTTCCAGGCTAGCCTGTCTGTCAAATTTCTACCCATGCCTGACAGTCTCCCACTAGTGGTGAACCATTAAACTTCCACAAGTGGCTTTTAGACAGGGTGGAAAAGAAAATGCACACAAACACTTCCACCAGTTCCTGTATACTGGGTTTAATACTCAAACAACTCCTATAAAATTCTAAGTCCTTATAGACAGCATTTGCTTGTGAATTTTGTTTTCCCCTCTTACAAAACTTCCCAAATCTTTTCTTTGTCATTTCCGTAATCTCTGCTTTTTATAGCCTGCTGAAATTTTGAAATGATCTTAATTGTTTTTCTTTTCCAAAATGATATGTTTTTCTCCTAGGCATATTCTTTAGAGATTACCTTTTTTAATATGAAAATTCTTCGTATCAAATTTTTATGCAAGAGTCATTACTTTGACATATACCTTATCCTAGCATTGAGACTGAGACACATTAAATCTTTGATGTACAAAACTAGTCTTGTATGCCTGAGAGTCTTCTGTATGTTGCAACAGAAGCATATCATTGAGACTATTATATTGATATTTTAGCAAAATCTTCATGTAAAGATAGAAGTTATTTACACTATAAAATTTTAGTTTCTAGTAAATGGTCTGATGCTATGTCATAGACTCAATTCTGTTTTCCTTTTGCCTTGATTTTGACTTTTTAAAAAAAAAAAAAAAGAAACAAGGAAATGCATATGAGGAGAGACAAACATTGTCTTTTTAAGTCTGTCTTGGTGTATCTAAATTGATTTCTTTTTTGTTCAATTTCAAACCTGTTTGGCAAGTGTAACACCTGTTCAAAGCTGATTGCTTTTACAGTAGAGGAAAATTATACATTATTTTGGGTCAATTTTCTGCTTCTACAAGTTATCTTGCGGGTGATTTTAACAGAATTAGTTGCATTTGATACTTAAAGCTATGCCTATTGCATTTTATTTTGTTATTGTTTACTTAATCTATGCTAATTGCTCAGGTGCCTCAAAGGAAAAAAGAAGACGGAAAATTGTTACCTGGAGCATCACCATAATATGTATAGGGGTTTTTGTACTGTCATCTGCTGCTTCAGCTAAAGGCCTTCCCAGGTATATTGTTCGGCATTCTTTCTATCTCTGTTAAAAATTTTGGCATTTCTTCTTCTGCTTTTGAGGTTCCGGCGGTCCCCCTTTTACATCTTTTTCTTCTCTTCTTCTCCTTTTAAGTCTTTCTGATATGACTTGAAATATGGTAAAGCAAATTAGTTGTGGTTTTGCCTCCCCTGGCAATGTTTCCACACTATTGCTTGGCCTCATTGATGTTAATAACCATGTTTGAGATTGTTTTCCCTTATATATGCCCGTAAATCTGTTTCCTAAACTGCCAGTATGCTATCTCAACTATATAGCATTTGGAAGATCTTAAACATTTGTTCTATAAATTGGCAGCTTAATCTGATGTTGCTAAAGGTACATGGAATGGATGAAAAAATTATGTTGGTTTCTTTCTAGTGCTAAAGTTTGGGGAACAAAATGAGCTTTGGCCATCAGTTTTCATTCTCTTTGTAAAAATAGGAGGTAGCCACCTCGGGAGTTTTCACTGAAACAACTAGTCTAAGTGCAATAAAAGTTCGCCGACAGTCACAATAAGGATGGGCAGATATAACTAGTTATGACATAGTATATATGTGTACTGTGTTTGCAAAAGGTATAAATTTTGAAGTCATGCCCAGGCTCCCTCAGCTTAATTAGCATCAGGTTCAACTGTAGAGCTTGTGATGTTTTAGTCTTCCAAAATAATGATCTTGGGTTGGCCCTTCAATTACCAAAGTTTAGATAAAATCAACCTGGTCCTTTGAGCAATATGATGTGCATCTCTTTTTCCAATTGCTGGATGAGGGAAAAGTCCTTATCATTATAATAGGCAGGTTTCATCAGTATTAGTTTTATGCGCATGACTATTCTAGCTAGTTCATAAGCTAAGTTTGATAAAGGGGCTAATCTTCACCAAAAAGAAGAAGCATAAGGAGAATAGGAAAGAAGAAAGAAAAATTCAGGACTTGAACTCTGCATGAAATTTAAAGAGCAGCATTATGTGAAGCTAGGAAGCATGCTACTCTCAAAAACTAGCTTTCCAGAGTTAAAGAAATAAGATATTTTTATCCTCATGTAGCTTTTTACTTGCAGCATTATTGTAATAGAGAACAAAAGCAATGTCAGAAAGAATTACTTCAAATGTATTTCACGAAAAATGGACGAGGGGTTATCAGAAGAAAAAAAGAGGTCCATTTCATCACACAAAAAGATCTTTAAGAAAAATAGGAGATGTAACATTTTGGGTTCATTTTCTACACAAACGTAATTTCAAATGAACTTTTACCATTTTGATCTGAAAACTTAGCTAGCAGTTTGAAGACGAGCACAAAACAATAGGTAAGAAAACAAATAGCAGCCCCGCCTGCCAAAAGGAGGGAACACAAATGGAATCCAAAACCATGAAGAAACAGCTGTCTGACAAGACATCTTAAAATGGCAGTCAGTCTATGTAATCTGATGGCTATAGTTTGAAGTGTAGACAATCTAATGGCATAGTTCTTACTGTTGTAACTATTTTTGTAGTAGTGCCAAATATCTCTTGAGTGTGACATCTGTTTCCTAATATGAGTAGGAAAAGGCTACAAGAGAGAGAGGATGTGCAATTTTCTGCCTACTATATATATTTTGTGCCATGTATATCCTACCTTCTCTGTTGTGTTCATCATGTTCTTTTACATAATGATACTGCAGGAAAATAGTTTCTTGGATTTCTCAATCTAAGGGTTGCATATAATTACAACAATTCTGATAAGGGAATATCCAAAATTGGTAGACACAAGTTTTTCAGTACAAATATAATGGATTGATGTTTTTCTGTAATATCATAATAACCAGATGCTTTTTTAAGAAGTACGGTATAGAGCAATTGGAAACTAATGATGTCTGGTAAACTTGAAGTCTTCAAACAAAAACTAGATTAAAAGCCAAAGCCAAACTTTTGTGGCTGCAATCTTTCTATGAAGTACTTCGTGAATTATGAGTGCAGCTGGCATGAAGCGTACTGTTTCATGAAGGACAAGAAACTCATGAACATACTGATAAATATTTTTCCCTTTTGTGTCCCTAATCTAACAACTAGGTTTTCGGATTCTCATATATGAATTGTGTATTGTAATTGTTTTTTAGATGGGAGTAGAAGCATTCAACTTTTTCATTGTATCTATCTTCTTGCCTCACATGTGTGTGTTGCTTGCTTTCATCTCTCTTCCTCTTTGTTAATTGTTTTTTAACAATGAATCTCCTCTATATTCCACATTCTGACTTGTTAATTTTGCTAGTGTTCCTCGTTTTATATTATGTGGAGTTGGCGTGTTTCTTCTCTCGGGCAGCTTGTTTGTGCTGACATTTACAGATCAAGCTGATACAAGGCATACTTTTGGGCATTCTGGAGGTAAGGTGATATTATGAATATAAAATCTATTGGAATTGATACGGAGTTAAATTATGTTGTTGTCATGAAACTGTTTGAAGTTTGTCGAATACATTACATTTTCAGTACATATAAAATTCATTTACAGAATTCTAGTTGAGTTTTAGAATTACATGTTCAAGAATCAATTTCATGGTTTAGCAGATCACTTGAAAATGAGCAGCATTTGAGAAGGGCTCTTGCCATCTGCTTACATGTGTAGGACGTAATCTGCTGTGGAGGCAGTTCTGGGTTTTAATCGTCCAAATAAGCCAAATACATTCTCCTCTCAGTCTCTTTTAATGATATATACTAATAGACAATTTCATAGTGGTCTATTAGACGCTATATTATGTTAGGGTGAAACAGAGGCCTTCATCTCAAAAACCTATTACATCTCTCACACATTGATGTTGACTTCTGAAGTTCTCTCTCTCTCTCTCACACACACACACACACACATTCACTCACGCACACATGCATGCATACACACACACACACACACACACCCCCACAGTTTTCCCCTAAGTGTAGCTCTTTGCCTCAAGTAACACTGTTTTGTATTGCCCCATTGCTTAGTCATGTTAACTAGGACAAGCAATCGGTAACTGTGATTGGGACATAGAGTGAGCTCAATGTCTTCGGTGACGTCATTTTAACATGAGATGTAGGAATGGAAAATGGCTTGACGGGGCAGTTATTCTTGAAGGACGGAATCTCCGTGTGTTTGGAAGACAATCTACATAGGCACATTAATTCACTAAGCAAGTCATTCTCTGAAACTAGTTTGCAAACTTAAAAAGATATATCTAGTCCAATCTAATTAGTCCATCAGTCATCACTTGATTTAATGTCTTTCTTCTTAGTTTATGATAACTATCATATCTAAAAGCTGCATTTTTTTTAAAGGCTTTTGGTATTACAATGTAACTAGTACATTCGTCTTTCTGGTTACCTCAACAAATGTTCTTCATTGCTGCTATGGTTGAATGGCAAATCAGATCCTCATCTAAATTTCATATTCCAATTTGTTTGGTGATTGGTTCACTCTTGGACCTATAACACAACTGATATACCATGTGCACAAAGAACATATTTAAGTACATTACTGGCTTGAGGATGAAGGTTTTCAACTAAATCGTGCTGCATATTATAGGGAATTTTTTATTTTAGTATTTTGAGTTCTACACCATACTTGTTGCATGCTGCTTATTTTGTTGGTTCCTAGGTTATACTTTTTTCTGTTGTCTTTGTCTACGGAAGTCACGAGCTAGCTCGCTGTCTCTTTCATACATGATCCAAATTGGCATTTGATTTTGCACATTTACATTTTCTCGTTTATTTTGTACTACTGTCTTCTTTTTTATTTTTCTTATTTGGTTCCTTGTTAATTATTAAAGCAGCAGTTAATACGATCTGTCCTTTTAACTGAACAAGGTTTCATCTGTCCATTCGTTCCTTATCTACCAGTTGCCTGCATCCTCGTAAACACCTACTTATTGATTAACCTCGGGTAAGAATCTATCATCTGATGATGTTACTTTCAACATTATGTTTATACTTTTTTTTAATAGCTCGATCATCTGTATGCCCAGAGCTGGAACCTGGATGCGCGTTTGTTTGTGGCTACTACTGGGAGTTTTGATATATGTGTTTTACGGCCGGAATCACAGCTTGCTGAAATTTGTTGTACCAGTGCCCAATGTCACTGCTGAGGACACCCGTTGAGATCCAGTGTTGTAGGCATCATGTTGTGTACATAGTTAATAAATCTGACCTCACACCTAAACTCATGGAGCGATCAGATTAATTGGTCACTGGTTCTACCAGTGGGTCACGTTTGATTGATTAGTCGCTAAAATAATATTTGTAAATATAATAAAATGGTAATTTTAGTATATGTAAACTATCCATTAAAGTGTTTTTGGATAATAATTATTGTACTTAGAAAATATATAAAGAACATATAAATAATAATAGAAGACTTGATTTTCATTTTATCATACCTTTACACAAATAAATTATACAGTCAAATATAAAATAAATCGTTGTCACTTATTTTTTAGGATATGACATCATTTTTTGTTATTCTATTTTTTGAAACAAAATAATTTTCTAACTGCTCAAATATTGTCACATGATGATAAATTTTTAATATGAAAATTAAAAAGATTAATTATATAATAAAAAAAGTAAACAAGTTTATTTAATAAAATATTTCGTTATCAAATAAAAATTGAACAAGTGGTAAAGTCTTATGCATACTTATGCAGTTTAGATGTTCAAATCTTGTTAAAAAAATTTATATACACAATTTTGAAAATGTTGTAAAAAGAGTTGTGTATACGCACATTCACACACACACACATTTTGTTTCAAAAACTAGGACCAACAGTTGTAAAAAAGAAAGGGACAATTGAAAAATTAGACAAGTTCCGATTGAATGAGTGGATCAATGGATTTGATTGGATCAACTTCTCATCTAGTCAAATTAGAGATCTAGCTTGATTTGATGACCGGTTCATTGGGCCGAATAATTCAATTGTCGAGTAGGTTAGGTTTAATTCAACGAACTTCTTGTGTCATATTTGCTTAGCTGTTAGCCTATAATTTATTCAAATGTTGTGCATTAGGAAATCTTATGACTAGCTACTTGAGGCCCATTTAGTGGAATATTTGTGTACACTCACACTAATGCTGATCTTTTGCTTTCGCAATGAAGTTGGAGCAGCATCTATGGATACCAAAAACACCAGAAGACCTCTAACAAGTGAAAGATCCAAATGGAAACATGTATGGGCATGGGTGAGCTATTTTGTCTCGGGTCGTATGATGTGGATTGCTTCGCTAATAGTAGAAAAAAAAATACTTTTTATCCCCAATGTACGAGACGCTAACTAAATTTGTTTCCAATATTTCGCCCAAAACACAATTAATCTCATGTACGGTCACGATATCAGACACAGTTGTTTCACATTGGTCTAGACATATTGATCGCTAATCGAGTGATATGCAGATTTTAACATATAAAGTTTTCCAAAATTTTTGACAAAAATCATTGAAAATAGAAAACATCATAACAAGCACAATAATCAAGTTAGATTTGTCATGTAACTATATATTTATAGGGCCACTCAATGAATTTAACCATTAGTATAAAAAGCACGACAAAAGAGTTGATTTTACAATTAATTACACCGTTTAAAGAGAAGTATTAAATCCAAAGATAACATTGCAATAACTATCTACAATATGATATGATGCAATACAATTATAATAGAGTAAATTGCAACTCAAACTTAGCAATCAAAGTGAAGGTAAAAGAAAATAAGACTTGATTAATAAGACTGATTATAAAAGAAAATAAATGGCGCCCTCAAATCCTTAGACCAAAATTAGATGATTCTAGGCCCACCACCTGATATTTAACTCCTTGGGCAGAAATAGGCCATAATGAAACTCCAAAAGCATTCAAATATATTTTTTCTTTAGACAAATCAGTCCATCCCTTCCATCATCCTTCTTTCTTTTTCTCCCATCTCTATTTTCCTCTTTCCCTATCCTTTCCGTTCTCAAACCTATGTTTGGACAAAAAAAAAAAAAAAAACTTCTTTTTTTTCCTAAAAAATTATCACAATTTTGACCAAATATTAGACAGGGGAAGTGGCTA
Source organism: Coffea arabica (assembly GCF_036785885.1). Lineage (NCBI taxonomy): Eukaryota > Viridiplantae > Streptophyta > Magnoliopsida > Gentianales > Rubiaceae > Coffea > Coffea arabica. Next base: position 52,997,178 of record NC_092320.1, on the reverse strand, counting down.
ATTTTTGGTGAAAAATTCCCCCTCCTTTGTATTTAATGGATTCGATGATTATTAGTGTATTTGGTCTCTGCTATTGAAGTCTTCCTTGTGAATGATTTTCGAGTCGATTCAATGAGATTCGGGTGAGTCTCACTGATTTTTCATTTCTCAAAGCCAACTCAGGCAATATCGACCAAGTTTGGATGAGTTGCCACCACGATCAATAAATCAGCACTTTAGGTATCAGTATCATAGTGGCAAGGCTTGATCTAGTTATGTATCATTCGTACAACTCAGAATTGGACAATATGGTGAACTATGTTTCATCCTCAAAGTCCCTCAATTTTGGCAAATTATGGATAATTGATAGAATCACAAGCAATTTAGATGAAAATGCATCAAGTGAGAATCATGCTACATTAGTGAGGAGTTCAGGCAATCAAAAGGGGAAAAATCCCTTCTTTCTTCACTCTTCTCTTTTTGCCTAACCCTAAAAAATTTTAAAGCCACCCTTGCCTCCTCAATCGACAATCTACTGGCAAGAAGACCAGTAACAAAGGATGCTATGGAGAACTTAGGCTTCCAAAATGACAAGTAGAAGTTCTAAAACTTATCAATACCCTTCTACAATTGTAGATTAAGAACAAAATTAACAACTTGTTGGCATGGTAACAATTTGGGAAGAAGGTTCCTTGGTTGTCCTTTATGGCTGGTAAGAAATCTTTGTGGTATGAAATATACTAGTCAAAGTATGATTTTAGCTACCTAATTTTAAAAAATGTCATTGTTTTGTTAGGGTCTAATAGGTGCAAGTATTTTGATTGGGTTGATGAGCTAATCTACCCAAGAGGAAGAGTTTTTGTATCTTGTTTAGTAAATAATGGTGAATAGGATCAAAGAAAATGTTGAAAAAATGAATGAGAGGGAGAAATTTTTTATTAGCATAATTGTCATGCTGGTTGTTCTCTTGTTGGTTTTGAGTTGGAGGAGAAAAGGCAAAGGAAATGTAAAAGGAGGAAAGTTGCTACTAAGTTTGGAGTGATGTTTTGTTGAATAAGCAGAAGAAAATTTGAAGGTGGCCTTGATGGATTGTCAAACTAAAACTGCATTTTGTGATGGAGAAAAAATGGACCTGTTTGTTTGTAAAAAACATTTGAATCAAGTCTGCATATGAGATAGGATTTAAGATTGAAAATATATGAGGTGTATGTTTTTTTGTAAGAACCTAGACATGTTTTGTTTGTAAGAAAGTGGTCTCAATTCTGACATTATAGTTGTTCTCAAATATCTTGTCCCAATTTTACATTAAAGGGTCCTTGATTGTGTCTTTAAACCTATCCCAATTGTATGCATTAATATAGAAAACAAGCTGTAAAAGAAAATAAAACAAGACAAGACAGAGACATATGAGAACAATTGGCGTAAATTCATAGCTTTATTCATAACCTTCTAAATGGTCCTTGACAAGTTTCCTGTTGAGTTGGGGACCATAAACAAAAGTACAAAATGTCACAATTAGCTAAACTAGTTTTAGATACAATATTCATCTTAATTCTAGATGTCAAGCCAAACGTTCAAAAAGAAAGGCATTATTGTAGCGAGTAGTCAGTTATCACGGCATTTTTTCTTTCCCCTTTGATGTAGATGAACTAACAACATCCATTTTTGATTTGGTAGTGACAGCAACATGCCTATGAATATCTCTAATCTTGAAAGGCATCTATGTTTTTGCTTTAGCTGCAAGTAATGGATTGTTGTTGTAATTCACTTGAGAGCTTGACAGGCCAAACACTTCATATATATCTTCCTGATTTAGGGGCAAAGTATGTTAAATCCATCTCAACTAATGGTTCAATAACTACAATAGTAAAAAAAATAAATAAATAAAACTACATAGCATCTTATATATCCATGAATGTGAGTTCACATGAGCATATACATCTCATATCAGTGCTTGTTACTTTAGCAGTTAATGCAACTGCAACTTTGTTTCTACCCTATCGTCTCTTCTGCAAAAAATAGCAACATGTAGCAAACTTCAGAGTGCATTATAAAATAGAATCATAAATGCTAAATCAAAACTTGTATTTCTACCCATTTCTTTGAAGACACTACAGTTGGTCCCCTGATTGTCCTTCTTACCTGGGCTTAAAAGGAAAGCAGTCATTTACATATTTGACAAGTTAATATCATTTTCTCCCACACATGTAGTCTGAGATCCCCCAATTGGTATTGAACTTGTATTTACTGGATTTTGGTTGAAAGAATCAACTTGGTTGGATCTAATTAGAGGTGGCAATTTGTCCCAAGTCCCAATGGGCTACCTATGCCTACCTGTGCCCAACGGAACTTTGGACAGAATGGGTATTATAATTTGATGTTGGGTTTAAAATGAAAATGTTGGGAAATATTTGGGTACCCATTGGGTCCAAATATCTTCCCAAAAAATTTTAAAATCCAAAAATTTTAAGCAAACTTCAATAGTCAGCACCCAATGAGCTCGGGCTTTGATGGAGTGGTCTCTAAGCTCTCTCAACTTTTCCTTTTTCTTTTGTCATTTGGGCTACAAAAAGTAGAAAAAGATTAAAATATTCATTCTAAGCCCTCTCAACTTTTCTTTTGGTTTTGTCCAGGTAGAATATATATTTATTCTTATCAAAATATTACGTCTTTTTGAAGTAATTGTTGATCGTTCTAGAGTGTAAAATGAATTCATGAAAATATAAATTCACAATAAGATTAAAAGAAATTTAATAAATAAAAAATATTAAAGTTATTTAAAAAATAAAAAATGAATTAAAGGAAAAAAATATAGAAAATAAATTTGGGTATTGGGTGGAAAATCATTCTAGAGTGTAAAATGAATTCATGAAAATATAAATTCACAATAAGACTAAAAGAAATTTAATAAATAAAAAATATTAAAGTTATTTAAAAAATAAAAAATGAATTAAAGCAAAAGAATATGTAGAAAATAGATTTGGGTATTGGACGGGATCAATCTAAATCCATCCTAAAGTGATCCCGCTCAAGTTAGTCTTAAAACACATATGAGTAAGGTTGGACCCAATCCCATATGACTCGGTTCCATTTCAAATCCAAACAAATCCCGCTCATCCTGCCCATTTTGCCACCTCTAGATCTAATATTAGTTTCTTCAGCCCTAGCACCTTGAACATATTTTAGACGCTTGAAAGGCATCACATTATGCCTCCTTTGATGATGGTGCTTACACTTCTTAATCTGCCTCATTCTACTATCTCTTCTTGATATTCTCCTTTACTTGTTGAACCTCATATGCATTTCTCCTCCTCAGCTTTTTATGCGTTCCAATTGTTTTACCATATAAGGGTAGTAGTGGACCTTCACCTATATTATTAGCCGCCTAATCAGTTTCTCCATTCATAGGGCATCCTGATCCTTCATAGAACTTCAAATAAGTCTTCACTATATACCGACTTGAAACAAACTTCAGAGGGTCTTTGTTAGCCATCCAAAGTGCAGCAATGGCATGGGAGTAGGGAATACCTATTAGCTGTCATATTCTATAAGTACAAGTTTATAACTCCTTGATGTTCATTGCATATTGGTCACCATAAGGGCAGCCAAGTTCATACAAATCATCATTTGACTTGAATGGAAAACAATCAGGTGCTCTCTCCATATTTTTATGTATCTCTCAAGAATTTTGGGGCAATAAGGATAATTTTATCATTTTTCTTTGGCCAAATCCCTGTTCTTTTGCATTCTTTTCATCATGTAGAGCTATATTAACTCCATTATGTCAATTATTGGCTTTTGTCTAGCATCCAGTATTTTGCTATTAAAGCACTTATAGATATTTTCCAACAACATAGCACATTTAGAACGGATGATAAAATAGCTCTATTCCACTAATTTGGTGGCTTGTCATCAAACCACTTGGCTATAACCAAATCACTTTCAGCCATTTGTCCCATTGTAGTGATGAATTGGGCTAGTGTTGTTGCTCTGGCAACATCCCATAATGCTCTTCTCAAAACTTCTTATTTTAAACTAGCAGTTGAAAAATTATTGTACAAGTGTTTAGCACAGAACCTGTGGGTTGTATTTGGAAAAATATTATAACATATAGTTTAATTAAAACTTTTTGTTTGTTAGTCGTTATAGTCCACTCATAATCTTTTCCAATTTTCAAATCTTATTTCAGTAGTCTGAAGAACAAAGCCTAAGAATCCTTATTTTCAATATTTGTTATAGTATATGTAACTGAAAAAATGCAATTGTTAGCATCAACTCCAATAACTATCAACAATACCCCTCCATTAGTCCTTTCAAAAGCGCCATTAACTCCAATAAATGGCCTACATCCATTTAAAAGTCCATGTTTCACTCCAACAAAACATATGTACAACCTTTCAAATCTCTATTTTCCTATTTTAGCATCTTTAAACCCATCAATAGTCTTCATTAAAATAGTACTACTAGGGTAGGATCATTGAATTTCATGGATATAAACCCCCAATTTGTTGTACTAGTCAGTTTGACTACTTTGAACAATGTTCGTAACTTTTCTCTTTGACATGAACATTTGATTTTTAGTTAAGGAATGCCTATTTTCTTTCATCACTATCGTCCTAAAATGCTCCAAATTTAACTTAGAATTACACTTGAACTCGTCGCAATATTTCTTAGCTATCTATCCAGAATGCACAAGAGAGTTACCATAAGTAAAATCACATATGTGGTTGTCTTCAGAAGATCTAATTTGAACCCTGGCATCTAAAAAAGTTCTAATTTGAACACTCCCATCTGCACGTAGCTTTCTAGCATATATAACCCATTTACATTCACCACTTCTGCATTTAACTCTTACCCACAATTAATCTTGCTTCGCAAACTTACAAAGCTCACCTTAGTTCACACAATAGTTTTGCATGGCTAAAAGTTTCAAATTTGTAAAGAGCATTTATAGCTCTAATTTTAGATCGTTACATCCTTGGGATTACAAACAATAGGCCTTTTAGAAGAATTTTCATCATCAAGTTCATGAATACTCTCAAAATCTGGTTCTGAATTGGGAAGTACTTCTGTATTATCTTTCTCAACCACTATGTCATTGTCCTTCACTTCCATTCTCGTACTTTCTTGTTTGTGACTGTCTATCGCTAACCATTCAACATCTTTGTCTATATTATCATGAAATATAGCATCATTATCTATTTTATAATAAAAATCAATAGCTGAAAAATGTGTCTCAACGCTGAAATTAGAGCCATTATCATCTTTATATTAACCATCATTATTAGCACCTTCTTCTTCATGCTCATGCATGTCATTGTTATCATTACCATTTTCATCTTCTTTTTTTGGTGTCATCTACTTTATAAGGATCATAACCAAGTTGTTGAACTAGAATTTTATGAAAGGACACTTCAAGCAGATCCAGTCTCGCTTTTAGTATACCCATTCAATTCTCTACTGTTATCTATCCTTCTAAGATTGCTATTTTTTCAATTAGAATATCTCTTATGAGCATATACACCAACACCCTTAAAAACACTTAAATCTATATTTTCAACATAACCAAACACATACAAATCTCCACTTTTTTAATTAGGATGAGATATATGAAATCAACCTTCATAGTGACACCTTAACGTAATAAGTGCATTGCCTTTTTTCGGTTAAAGAAAATAAAGAAAAGCATATATATATATCTATAAGTAGAAAAAATAGTTTTAATCTTCACAATTTATGCACTAAACTGTCAGCCCATACTATCATCTCCATACACATATTCCACATCTAAAGTATAATAATCAAAACAAGACAAATTTTATATTTTTAACTTTTATTCATTCACATGCCCAGATAATCAATATCACCATAAAAACTAGCATGTATAATGCAAACACAAGAGACCGCATCTAAAGTATCTTACTCAAAAAAAAGACAAATGTTGCATCTTTAACACTTTATATAACTATTGATTTAGGGTTTAGAATAAATATTAGAGGTGGCAAAAAAGCCCAAAACCCAACAACCCATCCAACCCGCCCATTAATTTTAGAGGATGGGTTGGGTCAATTGGGTTATGGGTTTTATTGGGTTGGGTAAGAACAATCCAACTTATTCATTGGACGGGTTGGGTTTTTTATTTGGGTACTCAATACCCAACTTGTTTAAAAGTAATTCAAAATAATAAATACAAGATTTAATACACATATGCCCAACTATTTACATTTGGACATGTGTTAATAATTCATTAATTAATTTGTATTCAAAATTCTAATATATATATATTTTTTCAATCATTTTTTTAATTTTTATTTAAAATAAACAAGAAAATTGAAATAAAAACTCATGCTTATTTTACTTTTATAATAGTAGTTAAACTTGCTCAACTTCTGTAATAATTTATAATGCCTTTTAAAAGTATGTTGTTTTCCTCCTCTTTTTTTTTTCTTTTTTTTTTGTGGTAAAAATGTCAATAGTTCATGAATTCTCCTCTCATTTATTTCTTAAAAAGTTTGGGATTTTCCTTAATAATTTTTTGGGAACCAATACTAGTACTTTTTACAAGTATATAATATTTTCTGCTTTATATTAGAACTGTGGTAATTCTAAAATATTAATATGACCATAGCATCATGTATGATCCTAGATGATTCTAATTAATTAGGTGATGAATTATCTAACTGTATCAAATCAATTAAAAAAAATACCTTCTAATATATATTATATGTATATAAATCATGATATTAACTTCGAATCAATATAGTTGGCTATCATTTGTTTAAGTATTTTTAAAAAAAATTTTTGTGGTAAAGGAAAAGTGGCTATGGGAAAGGGAAGGATCCAATGGAGACACAAGGGAACAAGAAGAGGGAGAATCCATTTCGAACCTAGATTACTACACTAGCTAAACAAATTCCGACACAAAATCCTGTTTTCTAACAAGTGTGTGCACAAGTAACTAAACTTAATGGAAGAGGCAATTTCAACAAAATTAATTGAATCAATGGGTAAAGTTAGGACTCAACTTGCAGAATCAACGTCGAATCAAAATTTTTGAGAACACAAGGACTAAAGCACTAACTTATTTTCTATAATTTCAAAATTATTATACAGCAAATTATATGTCTCTTACTTACATTTTCAAGTATAATATAATCTAGCATTCAATAATTTATATACATAGAATATTACAATTTACAATAAAACAGATATGAATAGTAAAAGTGTTAATAAGTTATGACAAAAATAAGTTTCAATCAATCACTAGTATTAAAAAAAGTACAAAGTAAACAATTTTTTTAGCTAATCTATTTAAATGTATAATTTATTATCTAAAATTCACAATACAAACAATATAAAATATTATTCTATTTATGATGTGTTTCCAAGGAACTTAAGAAGTGAGTGTGTGTTTGTGTGTTTTGAAAATACATTTATGTATGTGAAAATGTGTTTATATATGTGAAAAAAAAAATTCTATGTGTTGAAATGTATGTGAAAAAGTTTATGTATTAAAATATATTAATTAATTTGTTGGGTCATATTTGGGTCATAGGTTTGAGATAACCCAATATGACCCAACCCAAAATCAATTCAATCTAAAGTTGGGCGGGTTGGGTATAACCCATTTAAGTGAAAACCAAATATTAACCCGCCCAAAACCCGCCCAACTCGCCCAATTGCCAGGTATAATAAATATCATAATTTGGGGCTAGCCAATTATTGAATTCTTTCTTTTGCAATGACATTTTTCTTTAGTTGGATTGTCCACGGCGTCCTTTGTTATCAATCTTCTTTCCAGCTAATTGTCGGATTGATGAGGCTAATGGTGGCTGCAAATTTTGTTAAGGCTAGTAAAGAGAGAAAAGTGAAGAAAGAAGGGATTTTTCCATTTTGGTGTCTAAACTCCCCACTAACGGGGCATGTTTCTCACGTGATGCATTTTCTTCTAAATTGCCTGTGATTCTGCCAATTATTCTTACTTGATAGAAAATTGGGAAATTTTGAGGTTAAAATGTGTTTTGGATGAAATTTTGGAGACAAAATTAATCGATAGCCTAAACATTGGGATGAAAAGTACATTTTTTCCATAGTAATATAATGTGTCTTGATAGTTAGAAGTGTAAGTTAGAGATGTTCAAAGTTCGGAAATTTTCAAAAAAAAAATAAAATTGGCATATCCAATCTAGATAGAATAGGACATCAAACATTGGTAAAATGGACATAAGTAAAATTGAATTATGTCTAATTTTAAAATTTTAGCAAGACAATTAGGAACAGATTTTTGACATTTAATTTCCGAATTTTCGATTATCACCCAAATAACAGAATTTTATATGTTGATAACACATTTATAATATATTATATACGTTATATACCACCTAATGTAGATATCGCCACAATTCTAAAATTGTCGGATCCAATTTAAAAACCAACAGTTTTGACTTTCCTAAAAGATGAAACATAAACCTGCCCTTATAAGGACGATTAAGATTACATTTATGGTTCTTGAACCTCTGATTCTAGTTCGATTTCAGTTTTAATTTTATTCCAATTACAGTTTTGATTACTTTTTGTTGCAGTTCCAGTTCTTTTAGTTATGTTTAAACACTTGTTATTGTAAAATTGATTTTAAAAAAATATGACAATTACTATTGAAAAAATAAGAACTTTATTACATTATCATGTGCAAGGAAAAACAAAAAGTGAAGCAAATTTTATGAAAAAATATCTCATTATTGATTAGGTTAGATTGGATTTGGATTTAGATTAGTTATGAGGTCCAACTTACTAATGAGATAGGATAATGGGTTGTTGGATTAAGATTAGGATTGCTGATGCTAACTATTGATATCAAACTCTATTTCGGCCAAATAAAATAATGTAACTAGTGTTTTTTTTCTTTTTGTGAAAACTCATATATAGAGGAGAGACACCACCCCAAACTTTATTAATATTTTAAAAAAGAAAGGGGTTATAAACCTTATCTCAATCATACACAACTAGATTCAAACCAAATACAGAAGGAATCAAGTAAGTTCACGGTTGCTTTTGCTTTTCATATTGTAAGATAGCCCTATGGTTCTTATATATATATATAGATATAGTGGTATTTGGCATCAATTTGTCCCCTTGAAATTTTCTTTTTTTATGTCATGGCTATTAAGATCTAGACTTTCTATTGCTCCTATATTGGCTAAGTTTGATGTGGCTGAACTTTCTCAATGCCATTGTTACTTAAGACAATTGACCATATATTTTGTGAAGGGGTAAAGCCAAATGTATTTGGTATTTCCCTAAGGCAAGCTAGTATTGACTTCAGGAGAATCAATACGGGTTGTTCTTGCAAGTTAATGATTCTCTCCTAGGAAGAGTGAGTAAGTTCATTTTGTACTTCACTTGCTGCCTATCTTTATCTGTTAGAACCTATGGAAAGGCAAAAATTTGGCCTTTTTTTATAGTGTTCAACCTGGTTTTTTTTTTTTTTGTTCTTTGTTCTTTGATCTTTGATGGCCTGCAGAATGCATTTCAGTTGTAGTTTCGGTTTCATAACATTCCTTCTCATTGGCATGGCTTTTATAGTCACGTATCTAATTTGCATAGGCAGCATTCTTGAAGCAAGCTTCAGTGGTTGAAGCCTTCTTTGGCATTTTGAAGCTCAATATAGATGGATCTTCTATGGCTAACCTCGGTGATAGTGCAGGTGGTGGTGTCCTTTGTGATAAAAATGGTCATTTGGTCCTTGCATTTTCTTGTTATTTGGGTCACATAACGAGTGTCATGGCGAGGTAACGGCATTGTTGTTTGGGATTAAATTGTGCATTGATCAGGGCTGCGATGGTTTTCATATTGAATGTGATTCCTTACTGTGAAATTTTGAGATAGAAAAGAAATCATTTAATTTCTTATTTTTTAGATGAATAATAGAGAGGTACATATAGCAGAGAGACTGGCATTTCAATCTAGGAAGAATTCCTTCAAATTAGGAATTTCACAAAAAATAGGAAACTAACTAGATGTGATGGAGCTACGCACCCTCCTGTTCAAGCCACTCAAGTCGATCCCGTGGTAGTGCCAGTAGGACCATTAACGCGCACTCGAGCCAAGAAAATCAATGAGCATTTGCAAGCAATGGTTCAAGCTATTCAAGACTCAATTGAAGCATCGGGTCAAGTTCAAGACGAAGATTCAAATTTCATTAATCTATTTTGAGTCAAGGTGGAAGAAGGACCATGAAGGGAAAAATTCCAACTTATAGAGTCGTTAAATTAGCCATTAGTTAGTCATTAATTTAATTGTTTTGGTTTAGATTTACTGAATAATTAAACAATCTAGCCTTAAACTTGGAACCGGTTTTAATTAGCGGTAAAATGGTCAAAATTAGTTTTGTTAGGGCTTTGTGCCAAGAAACAAACGATAAAAACATGTTTTTTTCATGATGAATGAAAACGACGATATTTTCAAAAACCTTGTTTCACGAGAATTCTCTCTTTAGGTCTACGAGCTTCTATTGAACTTCTAGAATTATCTAGTATTCAATTTTGGCTTATCAATCAAGAATATCACCCTTGATTGTGGCGCCTTCTACAATTCCTAGGGTTTGCTAGTTCATTTGATTGTAGATCGATTAGGTTCGCGGTCATGGGAATTAGAGGGGTCTAGAGTAGAAAACATCTGTCTAATTCAAGCTTGGAAACATCACCATCGATCCGGGTTCATCGTCACGATTCTCGTCATCAACGAGATTCGTATCAGCTAGCATCAGAGCTACTTAGTGAATTTTCCAAGTTATATCCTTTGTTTTCCTTCAATTCGTTAGTCGTTATAGTGGTTAGAGTCAATCCGTTGGTGTTTCTCAAGAACCACTAGGGTTCATGTATCGCGTCTTGGTTTTTTGCTTGTCGTTAGTTTGGTTCTTGTTATAATCTGTCCGTATTTGTTTTGTCTTGTTCCCTCGTTTTTAGTCCAGAAATTTCATGTGAGATTGTGTTGTTTTCATTGGTATTTGTCTAGAAAATTTCGTCAAAAAGAAAAGAATAATACGGCTTCTAGGGTTTTCTTAGTCATCGCATATTCACCCTGGCTTCTACTCTTGCTTCGAGACGTTTGATTGTAATCCGTCTAGCAAATTCCAGTCATTATCTCCTGTTGTTTTGTTTGGATTATAGAGTTACTTCATGCTGCTAATTCTTGTCAAATTGGTCGTGGAAGAAGTTCAGCGAAATTCAAAAAATTTCCAGCCGCTAGGTTCTTTCTTCTTGTCGCGAATTAGAGTTTCATAATTTCTGGTTGCTGGCCGCATTGGTTATTGTTGATTTCTTGTGTTTCTCGTTCCAGAATATTTTGTTATTATTGTTTCTTGATTGAAGTCAGGGTTTTTTGAGTTAATAAAAAAAATCAGTCGTTAGCTCTTGGAAAACAAAATTCTGGTCGTGACTTCCTCGAAGAGCCTGAGTTCTTGTTCTAGGGTTCCTGTTAGTTATTGTTTGTGATCTTGGAATTTGGAAAAAAAATTGGACTGGCTGTGCTTGATTCTTGGAACTTGAGTCGACAATACAGAATTCTTGAAGCTCTTGATTGTTCAAGTAACAATTTTGAACGTGGTTTTTCCCGAAGTTCTTGAAGCCTTGTTGAAACTCTCAAATCTATCTTACATAAACTAAGAAACTGTGGACTGTTTTTGGGGTTTAATCTTCTAGCCTTCCTCATTTCTTGATTGCTGGAACATCTTTATATAATCTTGTGTGAAGTTTCAGAAATTTTCTGGTTGTTTTGGGGCCGAAACCTATACACACCAAACCTACAAAAAAAATTCCAGCAGCTAAGCTTCTTGTTCATTGAGTTCTTGGCTGTTTGATGTTTGGTCATATTTTGATCAATAAAATTTGCTGTACAGCCACGAAATTCATCCTATAAAACACCCAGAATTATACCTGAGTTGTGTTTCCAAAGGTGATTAATATGGCTGAACAGAAACACAACAAAACAGCCGCATAGTTCAACTCAAATTCCAATTCGGATTGTGAGTTTCAAAATCTGACAGCCTTGGGGTTAGTTGTTGGAAAATTTCGTGAGTCCAACCAGGATTTTTTATTCATAATATGCCCAGGAATTGAATCTTGTTCGTGCTTGTGGAGGATTTGACTTGGCTGAAACAACAAGAAAAAAAAAACAGCTGCAGCTTTCCAATCCAATTCCCATTCGGATTCATCCAAGTCATAACCGAAACTCTTGAACCAATTCCTTTTGGGAAAACTCATTGAAACCAGCATTGAAATCCTTGTTTCGTTGGGCAAGGGAGCTAGTTCTAGATTTGGTCCAAGCTATTAAGTCCAAATTAAATCCAGATCACATTAGTCACGAACAAGTCAAGAACTAGTGTCGGATAACCGTATTTTCCATCATTGTTGAGTCAAATTCACACCAGATTGTGTGATGTTAATTTTAATTCTTTTCCAGTAGTTTTACTCTTAAATTCCAGTAATTTCCAGACTCAAATACATCTTCAAAGTCTGTTTCCTTAGTGCTATAAATTCCAGATTTTTGAGTCATCTTTTGAATTCGTTTGTTCGGTTGTGCTCACTAGTTGATAAGTCGATAATTCCAGCCTCACTCCAGTAGAATTCCAGCCTTATTAGCATCCCAAAAGTCGAGTTTCTTCATCCAAATTTCAGTTTCGTGTCTTTTCTTTGTGTCACTAAATACACTCGTTAGTTGGCTACACCAAGGGATTTGAAGGTAGAGCTTGAATTCGAACATTTGAAGGTGAATCTACGAAGTTCAAGGAAGCAGCCGAGGGTTATTAGAGAACTTTGATGAGAATATTCGAGGGAAATTTGAGTGTAAATACGAGTGTTGAGTGCATACAAGTAAGAGAGCAAGAAAGGGAATACTTTCTTTTATACTAATTTTTTCTTGCAGGGTCCCTAAGCGATGGAGGGACATGAGCCTAGAACTGACGTTGTTCTTAAGTTAGAGGCATTATTTGGAGATTTCACTGAAAAATCTCCAATGATATGGAGGCTATGCATGAGAGGATGGACCGGCTGGAGTTGTCTCAAACGCACTCTAAAAGACATCGAGACAACAGCAAGAATGGAGAATCTGAGAGCTCTCATGACAAAGGTCCGAGCAAAGATCGAGGCTAAGACGACGAGAGAGGAACTAAGAAGGTGATCTTATTAAAGGGATCAAAATGAAGATTCTAACATTCCAAAGGAGATCCGACCCCGAGGCATACCATGAGTGGGAATGCAAGGTGGAAATGATTTTTGAGTGCCACAACTGCACCGAGAAGCAGAAGACCAAGCTTGCAGTAATCGAATCTACCAATTACGCGATCGTTTGGTGGGACTAGTTGTGCACTAGTAGAAGGCGAAGTGGAGAACCTGCCATCAATACTTTGACCAAGTTAAGGGGAATCATGAGGAAAAGATTTGTCCCATGCTATTAGTACAGAGACTTGTACCAGAAGTTCCAGATCTTATTCCAAGAAAGTCATGGTGTTGAGAACTACTACAAGGACATGGAGGTGACCAAGAAGCAGAAGACCAAGCTTGCAGTAATCGAATTTGCCAATTACGCGATCGTTTGGTGGGACTAGTTGTGCACTAGTAGAAGGCGAAGTGAAGAACCTGCCATTAATACTTGGACCAAGTTAAGGGGAATCATGAGGAAAAGATTTGTCCCAAGCCATTACTACAGAGACTTGTACTAGAAGTTCCAGATCTTATCCCAAGGAAGTCGTGGTGTTGAGAACTACTACAAGGAGATGGAGGTAACCATGCTGAGAGTAGATGCCCAAGAGGACCGTGAGGCTACCATGGCTCGGTTTCTCAATGGACTACAATCAGATATAGCTGAGGCTTGAGTTGCAAACCTACGTAGAGATTGGCGACATGGTAAACAAGGCTATAAGATCGAGTAGAAACTCAAGAGGAAGGGTCAGCCTCAAAGATCGAGTTACACATACTCGACCCTACCTCCTAGATCTAGCCAACCATAAAGAGATTTTTTGGACTCCAAGCAAGCAGCTAAACCTTTTACTCCAAGGTCAATGCTTGAAGCACCTAAGGGAGATACCAAAGCATCCCCTAGAGTATCATCGGAATCTCAACGGGGAAGGAGTCGGGACACTAGGTGCTTCAAGTGTCAGGGACGAGGACACATAGCTAATCAATGCCCTAACCAACGGACAATGATTATGCTCCCAAGCGGCGAGATTATGTCAGATGACGAAGCTAAGTACGAGGGTATGCTACCAATGGTAGAAGAAGATTCGGGGGAAGAGTATGCCATCAATAAACAAGTCGGACTAGGACTTGTTGCTCGAAGAGCATTGACCACCCAGTTCAAGGAGAAAGAGGCACAGTGTGAGAATATCTTCTATACACGATGTCTAATCAAAGATAAAGTGTGTAGCTTGATAATCGATGGAGGGAGCCGTACCAATGTGGCGAGCGCATTGATGGTCGAAAAGTTGAAACTAGTTATCATGGATCACCCCCGACCCTACAAGCTATAGTGCCTCAACAATAGCAGTGAGGTTTGTGTCTTCAAACAGGTACTTGTTTCTTTTAAAATTGATAGATATGAGGACAAGATCTTATGTGATGTAGTACCTATGCATCATGTTATACTTGGTAGACCCTGATAGTATGATAGAAAATTTTCTTTTGATGAGGTTAGTAACAAGTATACCTTCACACACAAGCATAGGAAAGTTACATTGTTTCCTCTTACACCTCAACAAGTACATGAAAACCAACTTAGCTTATAGAGAAAATTTGAAAAGAAAACTGAGAGGAAGAAATCAGTAGCTAAGGCTGAAGTTAACGAGTCTAGACTTTCCAAGGAAGAATTGGCCAAAACAGGAAAATTAGGAAAGAAATCGAGTTTTCTTGTAAAACCAGAGGTAGTAAAAAGAGCCTTAAATATAAAGTAGTGTTTACTCATACTTTATAGTAAAGAGGTATTATTGATTGCTAATAAGTTAGACCCACCTTTGCTGGGAGAGGTAGTATCTCTTTTGCAGGAGTTCGAAACGTATTTTCTGATGAGATACTAAGTGGATTGCCACCTATCCGAGAGATCGAGCTCCATATCAACTTCATCCCTGGAGCAACCATTCCCAGCACACCAACCTACAAGAGCAATCCTGAAAAGACCAAAGAGCTACAACACAAAGTCAATGAGTTGCTAACCAAAGGTTTGGCGAGGAGGGGTTTAAACCCGTGTGCAATACCAGTGATTCTAGCGCTGAAGAAAGACAAATTATGGAGAATATGCACCGACTGTCAAGCAGTTAACTCCATAATGGTAAAGTATCTTCACCCTATCCCTAAGTTAGATGATATGTTAGATGGTGCAATTATTTTCACAAAAATAGGCTTGAAAAGCGGCTACCATCAAATTACAATAAAGGAAAGAGATGAATGGAAAATCGCATTTAAGACTAAGTGTGGACTATATGAGTGGTTAGTTATGCCCTTTTGATTAACTAATGCATCTTGTACATTCGTACGTTTGATGAATCATGTATTTAGGCCATTCTTAAGAAAATTTGTCGTCGTCTATTTTGATGATATACTTGTATACAGTCATAGCCTAAATGAGCACTTAGTGCATTTGAGACATATTCTTAACATACTTTGCCAAGAGCAGCCGTATGCTAAGCTTAAAAAGTGCACCTTCTGCACTGATAGACTTGTATTTCTAGGTTTTGTAGTTAGTGCACAGGGTATATAGGTGAACGAAAGCAAAATTCATGCCATACAAGACTAGCCAACGCCGGCATCTATGGGTGAGGTTCGAAGCTTCCATGGACTTGTGAGTTTCTACAAACAATTTGTGAAAGATTTTAGCACTATAGTAACCCCATTGACTGTAATTGTCAAGAAGAACAAGAGATTTGTCTGGGGAGAAACTCAAGAACATGTGTTCTGTACCCTTAAGTATAAACTCAGACACGCATCTATTTTAGATTTACCTAATTTTCATAAGACTTTTGAAATTGAGTGTGATGCCTCAAGTATTAGAGTCCGTACTATATTGATGCAAGTAGGGAAGTCGATTGCCTACTTTAGTAAGAAATTTGGCGGGGCAGCACTGAACTATTCGACATATGATAAGGAATTATATGCCCTGATTCGAGCAATAGAGACATGACAGTATTACTTACGACCCAAGAAATTTGTGATTCATATGAACCACGAATTATTGAAATATTTGAAGGTGCAACACAAACTGAGCAAGAAGCATGTTCGTTGGATCGCCTTCGTTGAGTCCTTCCAATACGTCACCAAATACAAGTCTGGAAAGACCAATGTTGTTGCTGATGCACTATCGCGCAGGTAAACCCTAATCACCACTTTAGATGTTAAGATCTTAGGATTTGAATTTATTAAGGACTTGTATCAAAATTGTGACAGCCCCACCTCCCCCTAAGGCGAACCAAAGGGTTCGGCGGGCCGCCTGCCCAACTCTCGCCGGGATTCAGTCGTTCACTCAAACAAATCCGAAATAAAATCACAAGAATTCATATAGCAAAATTCGAAAACTTAAAGCGAAACTTATATACATTGCTATCTCAAAAGGAAGTACAAACGTCGAATATACAAAGGTTCTCAATTCACCAAACAACCAACCCGTGCCAAGCACTAGGGCGAGAACCATTACAAAACCAAAGAACTAGACTAAGTTAGACTATACAGAGCTCTCGTCCTTGCTCGCCTTCCCCTGTTAAGGAAAACAAAATTAAAGGGGTGAGCTAAAAGCTCAATGAGATTCTATACACAAAAACAAGTAATTAAACAAGGACATTAATCATGTAATAACAAATAATCCAGAAAACATGTCCAATATAAAGCAATGATAATACATTCATTAAAAGGATACAGGCTCACAAGGAGCAATTCGTTCGTTCGTTCCCTATTCATTCCCTTATTCCTCCAATTATAAAAAAAAATGCATCTTTGTAAGTAAAACCCCTCGTTTTTGACGTTCGTTTGTTCATTCTCACTTCCTCCTGGACATTGGCCAGGCTTTCACCCCCATCCGGACGTTGGTCGGACTCCACCCGATAACAAGGTAATACTCGAGTATATCAAATGTTCACCCAAGTCACCAAATCGCTCGACCGAGTCCGCTTCTGGCTCGAGTCGATCGGTAACAAGGGCAAGGGCCCAGTTCAGTCAAAAGGCTTACATTCATGCGCAACTAGTATTTCAACATTTAATCACCAAAAATTTCATATTTATTTAGGTCGAGTGTGATAAAGTACACACTCACCTAGCAAAAGTTCATTTTAGAAATCATAGAAAACAATTAACATTTAATCAAATATTCACAAATAATCACATAGTCACAACAATCCACATAGTCATAGAACCAAAACGTATATAGAACACTCACCTATTTAAGCAAAATAATGTCCAAAGTATCCTCCCGGATAACACTCTCAATCGCCAAGAAACCCTAATAACAGTCAAGAGAAAATATTACAGTTAAACCCCTCGAAAGTTTAAGTGAACCAAAGAAAATCCGAATAACTACTAGTACAAAGTATAAGTATAGTTTTCTAGTCCTCGAGCGTAAATTTGGGCAGCATGCCCTTTGTATATTCCTATTTCCAGCCATTTAGGGCTTCAATCTTTTCCTCAATCAAACCCAAGGTTACCCACAACACAAATTCATTTCAATAGCCATTCAATAGGCTCAAGACCATACAAGGACAAAAATCAAGCTAATAACAAGTGTGGAAATGAAATTTAACAAAAGCAGATTTGACGGGTTCATGCGGAATGAACACATCCGAGGCTACGCTTATCGGATTGGGGTATAATTTGTGCCATTTCAAATCTAAGACACAGGGCTGAAATTTTGATGAAGACCACTTAGTCAAAAATACAGTGTAACCTAGTCAAATTCCCAATTCACAGAACCAACTTCCAACTAACCGGCTATTAAACCGTACTACCTTCAAATGGTCATATCTCAGGCTACCAAAGTCCGTTTAAAATGTTCTTGGTGGCGTTGAAAAGATAAGACAGATTACTAAAACTTTTATGTTTTGGTAAATGGCTAAATCAGAATGTATCATAGTGAATAAACACGGTTAACTGGATGAATCTGTCTAAAATGGATCACTGGATGCATCCCAGGGCAGTGAGGGTATTTTGGTCTTTTCACAGGATACGTTGCTTCGATTGAGCTGAAATTTTGTAGGCAACAATAAAACACCATTCGCTACAACTTTCATGTTTTATGATAAGCCTAATTTGGCCTCGAACACCACGAACTGGAACCAGACAGAACAGGGCAAAAATTTTCCAGAAATCTGGAATTTTCGGTTTTCAATGGAAACTTTCTTCATTTCTTGTTCCAATCATCACCACACCCTCTTATATAAGCTTAGATACAACATATATTATCCATACAACAAGTTTAGGCAGAAAATCATCAAACCCTAACTTACATTCATCACCTCAAATTCATCCCAACAACTTGGATAACTACTAATCTAACCAAAATATGAGTTATATAACAACTTAAGCAAAAATAAAAGGACCAAAGCCATGGTTAGACCTTATACCTGAACAAAAGAAGCTTGCAAGAGTAATACTTCACCTCCTCTTGAAATTTTTGGTTCCCCTAGCTTCCCAAGGTCACAACTCACAAATTAATCGGTTTAGAATTTTGTTTCCTCACTTGGATGACTCAAACTCAAGATGAAGGAAGGTTGTTTCTTGCTCTCTCTTTCTCCTCTCTAGTCTCGGCCAATCAGCAGAAAAATGAAGAAGAAAGGATGCTCCATGGTGATAAGAAGGCAAGAAAAAAAATCAACCAAAGAGCCATAGGGTGGTGACACTTGTCACCACCAAAGCCATACAATTTTCTCTCTCTTTCCCTTGCATTTTTAGCCCTAAATTTCGGTCAAAACCAGCTGGAAATAAGGAGATATTTTGCTCAAATATTAATGAGCTCATGTGGTAAGAAAGGGGTGGTCAAGTGGTGCGTTCAATCTGTAGTGCACGGTACCCGTCGGTTCGCAACGTTTTTCCTTAAATCACACGTACTAGGGTTTTTACCTCCTAATCACTAACTTATTATTATTACTACGTCTAATCATATAATATTTCATCATCCAAAAGTCACTCTTACCTACCAAATTTGATCCTCGCTCCGTATCGGATAATTACACTACGGATACACGTGAAAACCCTAACTTGCTCCAACTTGAAAACGAAAAGTGAAACCCTACTTCCTAGGTTCATTTGCACTTATTGTGGGATGATTGAGTAGTAGGGCTATTATAAATGAATAATTTCCAAATAAAAGGATATTTTTAAGAAAAACGTGAGAGTTTTACAATTTCATAAATTGAATTTAGGGTTTCGGTTGAAATATGAGAAATTTAAGAAAACGGGCAGTCCCAAGTGAAACTAGAGTTTTGATTAGACTTTTAGGGTTTCTAGTCTTTTAAAACAAAATAAAGTTTTAAATCAAACCCAAAGAAATACACTTTAGTATTTTCTTTACAAACAACCTCCTAATTTTCGGGGTATCACAATCTCCCCTTCTTCAAAAAATTTCGACCTCGAAATTCCAACTGGCATTAATCAAATTAAACAATCCTCGAAATTTTTACCTTCCGTTGCCTCAGAGGACCCCGGAACTTGTTGCTGATCTACGGCACAAACCTGTGCTGATACTTTTGTTCGGTCTCCTCTTTCATTAGTTTGTTTCGGTTTGGTTCCTTCCATTTGTTGAGTACTACCCTCTCGTGGCTGTTTCTTCGGGCAATTGCTAAATTGACGATTGCTATCCCCACAAATCAAACATTTTCCCCCTTTCCGCCAGCAATTATTCTCAGTGTGATTTGCCTTTCCACAGTATCCACAAGCCAATCGAGGAGCTACGGTTTGACCTTCTCGAGAAATATCCTTTGATCCGATCTGACTTCCTTTCATAGACCTTTCATCTAATGCTCTTAATGTCCAAGGTGGGCGAGGTGAATGGTTCACTTTTTGTACTTTAGAGAGCATTATCTTTTCTCCGGATTCCTCAGGTATGCTGTTGGATGTATCTCTTTTTCGCGTTTGAAGGGCTTTTACTTGGGTTTTCATATCCTCAATTCTTTGAGCCTTCTTAAGAGTCTCTGTAAACGTATTAACTTGAACCGCTGCTAATGCCTCATGAATTTTCAAATTTAGTCCTTGTATAAATCGTTTTATTCTCCTTCGCTCCGTAACCGCCAATTCGGAAGCGAATTTAGACAGTCTAGTAAATTTGGTCTCATATTCAGCCACACTCAGGGTTCCCTGACGCAACCCAATAAATTCGTCATCTCTCCTTTCTTGGACCAAAGGTGGGAAATACTTTTTGTTAAATTCCCTTACAAAGTTCGCCCATGTCCATACCGTCTGTTCTCTTTCCCACTTGGCCTTAATTACATTCCACCACGCGCGAGCTGGTCCTTCGAATTGAAATACAGCAAAATTTACTTGTCTTTGGTCCGTGTAATTCAAAGCCGCGAATATATTAATCATTGCCTCCAACCACTGTTCAGCTATATCCGGATCAGGCCCCCCTTGAAATTTAGGAGGTAGAAACTTTTGAAACCTCTCAAGAGCTCTATCCTCTCCTATCTCAAGATTCCGGGGTTGATTCACTAGCATTTGACCTTGTTGATCTACCAGTCGTGCTAGGATATTTGTCATTTGTTGCATTGCCGTCGCCATTTGATCTCCGGCCTCAATCCTCGGTCCATGTTCTTGCCCGGCCACTGTTTCTCTTTCTTTTCTTGGTTCTTGATCTTGCCTAGCCCCACGGCCACGACTAGTTCCACGTCCACGACTACGTCTCCCCTCCATTCTTTTTTTTTTCAAAAAGTGATTTAGTATGTAACAAAATAAATTGACTAAAACGGTAAAATTTACCACACCAAGTTCACAAAGAAACATATCAAGTAGACAAGATCAAATGCAACAAGTAGTATACATATGGATATTACCATGCCACAAGCCAAATACACACGGTAGCAGTACAAAGACAAAACAAGAAGATAACAGACAAGCCGTTTCACACTTGGTTAACATAGCCCCCATCCGATCGCTCATGTCACTTCCTATTCACTAGATGTCCGTTAGCCTCTTATACTCATTCTAGCCAAAGAAAGCATGTTCATGTTTTAAAATACAAGTCTCAAGTACCTAGTAGCTAGCATCGCCTCAACTCCAGAGCACTCAGGCACGAGAATCCGAAATAAAACAATTCACATCTTGAGTTGGCCAGTCCCAAGAGTAAATCATCTACAATCGAAATTTCTACCCGACATACCTATCTACGGTCCTTAGACACCATGAAAAAGATTTATGGCCTATAACACTTCATAATCCATACCTTATGCTCGAACGAGCACTTAATCCTTCATACTTATTCATCACTTAGTCCAGACTCATTCCGCACAGAGATCACGCGAAGCAGGCTCTGATACCACCTGTGACAGCCCCACCTCCCCCTAAGGCAAATCAAAGGGTTCGGCGGGCCGCCTGCCCAACTCTCGCCGGGACTCAATTGTTCACTCAAACAAATCCGAAATAAAACCATAAGAATTCATATAGCAAACTAAGAAAACTTAAAGCGAAACTTATATACATTGCTATCTCAAAAGGAAGTACAAACGTCGAATATACAAAGGTTCTCAATTCACCAAACAACCAGCCCGTGCCAAGCACTAGGGCGAGAACCATTACAAAACCAAAGAACTAGACTAAGCTAGACTATACAGAGCTCTCGTCCTTGCTCGCCTTCCCCTGTTAAGGAAAACAAAACTAAAGGGGTGAGTTAAAAGTTCAGTGAGATTCTATACATAAAAACAAATAATTAAACAAGGACATTAATCATATAATAACAAATAATCCAGAAAAAATGTCCAATATAAAGCAATGATAATACATTCATTAAAAGGATACAGGCTCACAAGGAGCAATTCGTTCGTTCGTTCCCTATTCATTCCCTTATTCCTCCAATTATAAAAAAAAAATGCATCTTTGTAAGTAAAATCCCTCGTTTTTGACGTTCGTTTGTTCATTCTCATTCACCTCCTCCTGGACGTTGGCTATGCTTTCACCCCCATCCGGACGTTGGCCGGACTCCACCCGATAACAAGGTAATAATCGAGTATACCAAATGTTCACCCAGGTCACCAAATCGCCCGACCGAATCCGTTTCTGACTCGAGTCGATCGGTAACAAGGGCAAGGGCCCAGTTCAGCCAAAAGACTTACATTCATGCACAACTAGTATTTCAACATTTAATCACCAAAAATTTCATATTTATTTAGGTCGAGTGCGATAAAGTACACACTCACCTAGCAAAAGTTCATTTTAGAAATCATAGAAAACAATTAACATTTAATCAAATATTCACAAATAATCACATAGTCACAACAATCCACATAGTCATAGAAACAAAACGTATATAGGACACTCACCTATTTAAGCAAAATAATGTCCAAAGCATCCTCCCGGATAACACTCTCAATCGCCAAGAAACCCTAATAATAGTCAAGAGAAAATATTACAGTTAAACCCCTCGAAAGTTTAAGTGAACCAAAGAAAATCCGAATAACTACTAGTACAAAGTATAAGTATAGTTTTCTACTTTTCGAGCGTAAATTTGGGCAGCACGCCCTTTGTATTTTCCTATTTCCAGCCATTTAGGGTTTCAATCTTTTCCTCAATCAAACCCAAGGTTACCCACAACACAAATTCATTTCAATAGCCATTCAATAGGCTCAAGACCATACAAGGACAAAAATCAAGCTAATAACAAGTGCGGAAATGAAATTTAACAAAAACAAATTTGACGGGTTCATGCGGAATGAACACATCCGTTTCGAATTGGGGTACAATTTATGCCGTTTCGAAACTAAGACACAGGGCTGCAATTTTGATGAAGACCACTTAGTCAAAAATACAGTGTAACCTAGTCAAATTCCCAATTCACAGAACCAACTTCCAACTAACCGGCTATTAAACCGTACTGCTTTAAAATGGTCATATCTCAGGCTACCAAAGTCCGTTTAAAGTGTTCTTAGTGGCGTTGAAAAGCTAAGACAGATTACTAAAACTTTCATGTTTCGG
This sequence comes from Coffea arabica, assembly GCF_036785885.1. Classification (NCBI taxonomy): domain Eukaryota; kingdom Viridiplantae; phylum Streptophyta; class Magnoliopsida; order Gentianales; family Rubiaceae; genus Coffea; species Coffea arabica. Next base: position 52,974,052 of record NC_092320.1, on the reverse strand, counting down.
TAAATGGCTAAATCAGAATGGATCATAGTGAATAAACACGGTTAACTGGATGAATCTGTCTAAAACGGATCACTGGATGCATCCCAAGGCAGTGAGGGTATTTTGGTCTTTTCACAGGATACGTTGCTCCGATTGAGTTGAAATTTTGTAGGCAACAATAAAACATCATTTACTACAACTTTCATGTTTTATGATAAGCCTAATTTGGCCTCGAACACCACGAACTGGAACCGGACAGAACAGGGCAAAAATTTTCCAGAAATCTGGAATTTTCGGTTTTCAATGGAAACTTTCTTCATTTCTTGTTCCAATCATCACCACACCCTCTTATATAAGCTTAGATACAACATATATTATCCATACAACAAGTTTAGGCAGAAAATCATCAAACCCTAACTTACATTCATCACCTCAAATTCATCCCAACAATTTGGATAACTACTAATCTAACCAAAATATGAGTTATATAACAACTTAAGCAAAAATAAAAGGACCAAAGCCATGGTTAGACCTTATACCTGAACAAAAGAAGCTTGCAAGAGTAATACTTCACCTCCTCTTGAAATTTTTGGTTCCTCTAGCTTCCCAAGGTCACAACTCACAAATTAATCGGTTTAGAATTTTGTTTCCTCACTTGGATGACTCAAACTCAAGATGAAGGAAGGTTGTTTCTTGCTCTCTCTTTCTCCTCTCTTGTCTCGGCCAACCAGCAGAAAAATGAAGAAGAAAGGCTGCTCCATGGTGATAAGAAGGCAAGAAAAAAAATCAATCAAAGAGCCATAGGGTGGTGACACTTGTCACCACCAAAGCCATACAATTTTTTCTCTCTTTCCCTTGCATTTTTAGCCCTAAATTTCGGTCAAAGCCAGCTGAAAATAAGGAGATATTTTGCTCAAATATTAATGAGCTCATGTGGTAAGAAAGGTGTGGTCAAGTGGTGCATTCAATCGGTAGTGCACAGTACCCGTCGGTTAACAACGTTTTTCCTTAAATCACACGTACTAGGGTTTTTAGCTCCTAATCACTAACTTATTATTATTTCTACTTCTAATCATATAATATTTCATCATCCAAAAGTCACTCTTACCTACCAAATTTGATCCTCGCTCCGTATCGGATAATTACACTACGGATACACGTGAAAACCCTAACTTGCTCCAACTTGAAAACGAAAAGTGAAACCCTACTTCTTAGGTTCATTTGCACTTATTGTGGGATGATTGAGTAGTAGAGCTATTATAAATGAATAATTTCCAAATAAAAAGGCATTTTAAAGAAAAATGTGAGGGTTTTACAATTCCATAAATTGAATTTAGGGTTTCGGTTGAAGTATGAGAAATTTAAGAAAACGGGCAGTCCCAAGTGAAACTAGGGTTTTGATTAGACTTTTAGGGTTTCTAGTCTTTTAAAACAAAACAAGGTTTTAAATCAAACCCAAAGAAATACACTTTAGTATTTTCTTTACAAACAACCTCCTAATTTTCGGGGTATCACAAAATTGACACTAATTTTGGAGAGATTTTTAAGTCTTGTAAGGTATCTCGCAAGAGTAAGTTCTTCATTTCTGATGGGTTCCTCTACTCTGTCAATAAACTGTGTATTCCAATTTGTTCGATTTGTGAATTGATAATAAGGGAATCATATGGTGGGGGATTAATGGGGTATTTTGGGGTATCTAAGACGTATTCTATCTTGCTGGAATACTTCTACTGACCACGCATGAAGCGGGATATGGAGCGATTCGTTGACAAGTGTATCACATGCACACATGCCAAATCTCAGGTGCGTCTACATGGTTTTTATACTCTGTTACCTATACCTAAAGAACCATGGGTAGATCTATCTATGGATTTCATATTAGGGTTACCTAGGTTTAGGGGGGGCAATAATTCCATCTATGTTGTAATGGATAGATTCTCTAAAATGCCACATTTCATTGCTTGTCATAAGACTGACGATACATCTCATATAGCTGACTTGTTCTTTAAGGAGATAGTGAGATTGTATAGTGTTTCTAAGTCCATAGTATCTGATAGGGAGGTGAAGTTCCTTAGCTATTTCTAGAACACCTTGTGGTCTAAGTTGGGAATTAAGTTGTTGTTTTCGATAACTAGTCATCCACAAACAAATGGTCAAATAGAGGTTGTCAATAGGACACTCTTGACATTATTACGAGCTATACTGCGTCAAAATTTTAGAGTGCAGGAAGAGTGTTTATCTCATGTCAAGTTTGCATATAATAGAACAATTTATTCTACTAGTCAATATTCACCATTTGAGGTTGTATATGACTTTAATCCGCTAACGCCCTTGGATTTAGTGTTTTTACCTATTTCTGAGGAAGTTAATTAAGATGGTAATAAAAAGGTAGAATACATTTACCATCTTCATGAGAAGGTACGAGCCAATATCGAGAAGCGAACATTGCAGTATGCTACTCAAGCAAACAAGGGGCATAAGGGCGTGGTGTTTGAACTAGGTGACTGGATTTGGTTTCACCTCAAAAAGGATTTTTAATTAGGGGTTAAATGGTGAAAATTAGTTTTGTTAGGGTTTTGTGTCAAGAAACATAGGATAAAAACATGATTTTTCATGGTGAATGAAAATGGTGATATTTTCAAAAAACTTGTTTCATGAGAATTCTCTCTTTAGCTCTACGAGCTTCCATTGAATTTTTAAAATCATCTAGTGTTCAATTTCAGCTTATCAATCAAGAATATCACCCTTGATTGTGGCACCTTCTACAAATTCCTCAGGTTCGCTAGTTCATTTGATTTTGGGTCAATTAGATTCACGGTCATGGGGATTAGAGGGGTTTGAAGTAGGAAACATTTGTCTAATTCAAGTTTGGAAACATCACTATCGATGCGGGGTCTGTCGTCATGATTCTCGTCATCAACGAGCTTCGTATCAAGATGAGACTTAGTTAACAACCAACCAAATCTCTTTATCAAAAATATAATAACTAAATAAAGAATACTAATATAGATGATAATTCCACACTCCCCCTCAAGTTGGGTTGTACAAATTGTACATGCCAACTTGCAACTCAACTCTTCAAATATAATTCTTGGAAGTGCTTTGGTGAGGATATCAGCGGTTTGATGTTGAGTAAGGATGTAGACAAATTGAATAGTCCCATTTTCGATCTTCTCTAGGATGAAATGACAATCAATCTCAACATGATTTGTCTTATCAATGTGAACAGGATTTTTAGCAATGTTGATAGCTGTCTAGTTATCACAGAATAACTTGATCGGTTGTTTGTCCATCACCCTCAGTTCACTAAGTAATCTTTGAATCCAAGTACCTTCGCAAATTTTCAATGCTAATGACCTGAAATCGAATTCTGCACTACTTTGTGAGACAATTGATTGTTTCTTACTCCTCCACATAACAAGGTTTCCCCATACATAGAACAATAACCAGAAGTTGACAATCTATCCAGTAGATTTCTTGCATGATTAGCATCAATGTAGATATTAGCCTCTCTTTTTTTACTCTTCTCGAATAATAATCCCTTTCCAAACGTTGATTTAAAATATCTTAGTATCCTATACACAGCCTCTATATGCTCTTCAGTGGGATTATTCATGAATTGACTCACTAAACTGATAGCAAATCGAATGTTTGGACGTATGTGGGAGAGATAAATTAACTTATCAACAAGTCACTGGTATCTCCCCTATCTACAAGAATGTTTCCTGATTTTGCACTTGTCTTTTTGCCTCCATGGGTGTATCTACTGGTTTACAGCCAAGCATTCCTGTTTCCTTCAACAAATCCAATATATATTTTCATTGAGTCACTGCAATACCTTCTTTTGACCTTGCTACTTTCATACCAAGAAAGTACTTTAGATTACCAAGTTTTTTAATTTCAAATTCTTGTGCTAGATGTTGTTTTAAGACCTATAATTCTTCCTCGAAATCTCCAATAAGAATACTATCAACATAAACAATCAAAATAGCAATTTTTTTCTCAGTTGAAAACTTGACAAGCAAGGTATAATCTGATTGGCATTGTTTATACCCATATTTTTTCACAAACTTTGCAAACCTACCAAACCATGCACGAGGAGACTGTTTGAGTCCATAGAGGGACTTTTTTAGTTTACATACCTTTATTTTTAATGTGAGAACTTTTCATTCTAGAGGGTACTTCCATATAAACTATTTCTTCAAGATTGCCATTTAAAAATGCATTTTTAATGTCTAGTTGATGTTATGGCCAAGTGAAAGATGAACTCGGATAGTATAAGTTTAGCAACTGGAGCAAAGGTTTCTACATAGTCAATACCATATGACTGTGTGAATCCCTTAGCATCTAGGCAAGCGTTCAGCCTCTTAATAGTTACATCTGCTTTGTGTTTGATGGTAAAGATCCACCTACAGCCTACCGATCTTTTTCTAGCAGGTAAATCTGTAATCACCCATGTTCCATTCCTTTCAAGTGTTGTGATCTCCTCATGAATAGCTTTCTAGCACCTTGGATGTTTAAGAGCCTTATGAATAGTCCTCGAAATGTGTACATTGTCAAATGAAGTAATAAATGCCCTGTATGTTGGAGAAAGAGAGTCATAGTTCACAAAATTTTCGATCAGATGTTTGGTACATGATCTTATACCTTTCTTCAGAGCAATTGGGACGCTATCATCATCAATAACTGAAATAATTAATTCACAAGAATGATCGGATTCACTTGAGTGAACTTGAGAAGAATCAGAATTTGAGTTGGATTCATGACAATGCATGAGAGTTATGAGGTTCTCACTCTCGTTGGTGTTCTTTTTCCTCCTAGTGTAGACCTAAAACTGAGAGGAGTCAAGTTGCGTAGACTTGTGATTTAAGGTTGGACTATCAGTTCGCGAAGGCTCGAAATTGGTTTTCAGTGTGGTGTCTGAGTTAGAAGAAAGACAAACTAGAGGCTAAGGTGTACGTTGTGTGTTCTATATTTGGGTTAGTTCTTTGATGAGAAGTTCATCCCAAAATTGAGATTCCCTCACATTCTCCCATTGAATGTTAGATTTTGGATAGTAAGGCTCATGTTCAAAGAAAGTGACATCCATTGAATTGTATATCCTTTTGGTAACAGGAGAGTAGCGTTTATAACCCTTTTGGTTGGAAGAATAACCTAGGAAGACACATTTGATAGACTTAGGATCTAATTTAGTTCAGTTTGGGGAATGATTATGAACAAAAACCGAACACCCAAAGACCCTTGGAGGAATATTTGAGGAGATGAATTTGATATGAGGATAGACTTTTAGAAGGACTTGGTGAAGGTTTTGAAATTTATGGACTCTAGAGGGCATTCTATTTATTAGGTAAGTAGTAGTAAGAATTGCCTCACCCCAAAATATTTAGACATATTAGTTGTGAATAGAAGTGGTCTAGCTACCTAAAGAAGATGGTGATTTTTCCTTTCAATTGCTCCGTTTGTTGAGGAGTATCTACACACGAGCTGGTATGAATGATACCGTGATGTGAGAGATATGATTCGAGATGGGACTTGAAGTATTCTTTGGCATTGTCGTTTTAAAATTTGGATATGAGCATTGAATTTATTTTGAACCATCATATAAAATTTTTGAAAGATCTGATTAGAGGAATCTAAATGGGTGATTTAGGCGAATCTGGATTGGTTAAAATGGATAATGGGTATAAGTGAGTCAACCCATTTCTATTCATTTAATTAGATAGGTATAAATAGGCAAGTCAAAAAATGAATTGGGTAACCCAATTACCCATTGATAACTCATTTATTTTAACTTTTTTGTAAATTCATTTTTGCAAACTAAGTTATCAATTTATACCATCATTTTCACCCATCATTAGTTTTAAATATTTACTTATAATACTCAACAAGTCTAATTACCAATTTTTTTCATCCGTACTCTATGTCACAAAATTACATACTATTTAATAATTGAATAATAAGAATATAAAAATTTGAGCTAAGTCCTATAAAAATTAACATAAAAATTTAATTCAAAAATTTTGAATCTCTAGCATTTTCTTCGTGTATAAATTTAAAATTTCATTTTGAAAAGATAGGAAAAGAGACTAAAACTTGTCATAAATCGGTAATACTGAAAAATGAGCAAGTTAACGAACTAAGAGAAAATAAAATAATAAGATAAAATCAACAAATAATAACAATAATAAAACAAAAATAGTTAACATCATGACAAAATGAAAAATTTGAAAAGAAATAGGTGGGGGAAGAGAGGAGATTTGCGGGAAGACAATTCTAAATAGATTAATTGGTTTTGATGGGTTACCCAATAATAACCCATTTATAATACTCATTTATTAAATGGGTATTATTAGATAACTCATTTATACCCATATGCAAAAATTTAAGATACCCATACCCATCTATTCATGGGCGGGTATGGATAAATTTAATTAAATTGGTGTGTTTGCCACCAATAGATGTGACTAACTTCAAATTTTTCTTTCATAAGAAATATCCAAATAAGATGAGTGTGATCATGCACAAAAGACACAAACCATCGAGCACCAGTGAGACTTTTAATTCATGATGATACATCCTACCCATCACTATGAATCATGGTGAAAGGACGGGTAGGTAAGTGATGACCTAAAGGAAAATTTGTCCTAGTATGCTTGGCAAACTGACAGTTTTCACAGTGAAAAGAATTTGGATTTTTATTGATGAACAATTGAGGAAACATTTTTTCTAGATAAACAAAATAGGGAAGGCCAAGGCAAAAATGTCAAAGCATAACGTCATCCACATTATTGGCACTTGAATTGGAAATAGAGGAGTATAGATGACACGATGACATACTCTTGGACATACTAGTGGACATTTTGCAACTTCAATAATCAACTTGTCTACTTGAAGGGTTATTAGTTTTGAATAGGTAGAGATCTGACACCAACTTCATATTGCAAATTGTCTTCCCTGATTCCATCTCCTGAAATTCACATAAGGACGGGAAATATTTAGCAACACACTTAAGATTTCGGCTCAACTTTCTAATTGAAAGTAAATTACAATCTAAATTTTAAACATGAAGAATAGGAGAGAGAACAATATCCTTTGTTAAGTACGCAGATCCTATTCCCTAAACCATGGAAAGGGAACCATTCGCAATATGAACGAAAGAGTTACCCATTTGAGGACTATAATCATGTAGAACTGTTGCATCTCCTGTTATGTGATCAGATGCTCCGGAATCAATAATCCAGAATTCATTATGGTCTCTACTAGTTGTAAGGGCAACAGAAGAACTACCTCGTTGTGCCATCATACTTGTTGCTCTAGTTGGCTGGTAGATTGCAAGAGATTGTGGCTGTTCATTTTTTTGCAAAAGTTCTATTTGTTCTTTGCTAAATCTACTTGTTTCATTTGATGTTTTTCCTTCAACAGATGAAGAAACATTGGCGTGGTTTTCTTTCTTTATCACGATTTGGCTTGTTTGGCTTCCAATCAACTGGTCTTCCATGGATCTTCCAACAAGTCTCTATCAAATGTCCTTACTTATAGCAATGTTCACACCAGGGCCTTCCTCATTGCTGTCAATTGTCATTGGCGCTAAAGTTGGTTCTTCAGATTGCAAGTGTAGATCCATCAAGCAGTGGAGTGTTCGCTGCTACATCTTGCAATCCCATCATTAATATTCTCCGGCTTTCTTCACATCGAACCTCGAAAAACACTTCTCTAATGCTTGGTAGTGGTTTGATGCCCATAATACGTTCCCTTACTTCATCCAACTCCTTGTTGAGTCCCAATAGGAATTTGAATATTCTTTTCTGCTCCACAAATTTTCTGCAATTGGCTGCATCATTCGTGCACTTCCACGTGTGAGTATCAAAAATATCAAGTTGCTACTAGTGCCGTGTAAAGGTATTGAAATACTATGTGACAGAGAGACTTTCTTGGCAAAAATCATGCAAGATAGCCTCAATATGGAATAGTTCTATCGTGTTTCCAGAACTCAAGTATGTCTCATTTGCTGCGTCCCAAATTTCTTTTGTTGTGCCATAGAGAAGAAATTTTTCACCTATGTAATTGTTCATGGAATTTATCAACCATGACATTATCATATTATTGTCACTCTTCCACTGCTTGAATTTTGGATCTCCTTTCTCTGGGGTCTCAATCTCACCAGTGAGATATTCATCTTTTACCTTTTTTGAAAATAAACATCAAAACGGACTGATACCATTGAAGATAATTTTGTCCATCTAACTTGTGGCTTGTGATCAGAATTGATCCAGATTTTGGGTTACTATGAGTGGCTATTGTCATCATAGATTCTCCTTCTGATTTAGAATTGACTATGGAAGTAGATGTTTGAAACACTGCTCCAAATTTTGTCATGATGTGATTTAGAGGAATCGAGAAGGAAGAGATTGAAGAATTGTTAGAAGAGAGACTTGAAGGATGGAAGATTTGAAGTTACCCAAATCAGAATGAGAATGAAGAATGAATTTCACATAATTAGATTATCAGAATCGGATCGGAGTTACAGCTTGAATACCATGTAAAATTTTGAGATAGAAGAGAATTCATTTTCTTATTTTTGAGATGAATAATAGAGAGGTACATATAGCAGAGAGACTAGTATTTCAGTCTAGGAAGAATTCTTTCAAATTAAGAATTTCCCGAAGAATAGGATACTAACTAGATGAGACTTAGTTAACAACCAACCAAATCTTTTTATCAAAAAAATAATAAATAAATAAATAATACTAATATAGATGATAATTCCACACTTAATTTTGGTGAAAGTTTTGCAAAAGGTTGGCAATTGCCCATGGTTTGAGATTGAGCAAATTCCTCTTTGTCTAACTTAGTTGGCCGTGTCTCACATTGTTATAGACAAGTAAATAAAGTAGCGGATATTTTGTCAACTCTAGGAGGCCACAAGAGGAAGAATTCCATTTGCACTTCAGAAGTTACTCTACCATGGCATGCAAGGGGAGAGATCTAAGTTGATAGACTTGGACTCCCGTTACTTCATTTTTCAAATTAGTCATATGTGATCAGATTTTATGTAAGAAAGTAGTACTCTTTATCTATCTTTCAAATTTTCACATGTACTTTTAGGATGTAAGATTTATGTGTTCCTTTTTTTATTTATGTTTTAATAAAATTTGGGGTGGCATCCATCCTCATATATGGGGTTTCTTAAAAAAAAAAAAAAGGGTACTACTATGTCACAAATTATTCTTGCAATATTTCCTAAAAGAAGGAAAACCTAGTCTATCCATTTTAATTGCACTTCGAGCCATCTTTGGAAGAGAAATTTACGACATATAAGTCATATTTGTTTGATCCAAACATCCAATATTTGAAATAAAAGGCTTGTTTTTGTTGTTTTTGTACGTTTGTGCCATTTACAGTATATGTTAGTTTAGAATTAAGCTTAGACTACGTCATTTTTTGTCTGTATGAATTTTTTTAACTAGTAAAAGGAAAGCCTTGTTTTCTATTGATACCAAAGTACAGTTTCCTATTTATGCTAAGAAATCATTATTTCTCTAAAATCATTATTTCTCTAATGGATGGAGAAATAGAATAGAAGGGTAATCTCACATTGTCTATTGAAGAAGAGCTAACAACTTACTTAAGGTTTACTTAGAATTAGACTCAGTCACCATCATTAAGCAACGTGGACCTGTAATCAAGCAGGCTATTCAAGTGGGGTGGGTTAGATGGTGTGTGCGTACCAAGGGCCCAAGCTCCTCTCAAGCCCTGGGTTGTGGTCTCTCAAAATTCTATAAAATCTATATTTTTTTTGGTCAAATGTATAAAATCGAGATTTAAGTCTATAGGATAATGGATCGAGGGCTCCAAATCTGGGTAGGAGATTTTGAATTCAAGACCTTCTATTTACAATCATTCTCATCTTATTATCTAATCCAACCCTCGCCTTTTGGATTTCTTATTTGAACTATTCCATAACAATGTTCTTGGTTTTTCTCAAAAAAAAAAGAAAAAAGAAAAGAGAAACCAAAAAAATTAGCGTTTGTATATCCACTGAGCATATGAATTTTTTAGATTTCTTGTTTGAACTATTCCATAACAATATTTTTGGTTTTTCTCAAAAAAAAAACAAAAAAATTGATATTTATATGAGATAACTTTTTATACACTAGCAATGTAACGATATTCCACACAAGCAGGTTTAGATTATGTCACATAACATAAATTCAAATTTGAAATTCAAATCATGTGTATGTGGTATACATTCAAGACTACTAATATAAAAAAAAATCAATACATTGTCAGTGCATAAAAAGAAAATGCCCACTCAGCATGTGAATTAGTAAGTGGGATTTTTATATATCCACATGAAACTTTTCCACTAGTATTGAACTAACTACTAGGTATCTAAAAGTTGTTGCTCCGAGTAGGGATCGGGGAAATAATATACTATCTTGCAATTACACTTTTTTTCCCTTTTAATGCGGAATAATTATTCTTTTGTATTTCCTTTTCACCACCCCCCTTTCTTGGTTTTCAACTATCCTTTTCAATTTCTCTATTTCTATTTTTTGAATCCACATTGTGAATTTTTGAATTCTTTTCTTGTCTCTCCAATCTTGAGTGCCATCAAAATGTAAAAACAAGTCGAATTACTATCACTAAATTAATTTATATTCAGTTGTTATTTAATATCCTTTAATTTAAAAAAGACATCTATGTTAGCATCTGATAGTTTACTAGTATGACGTATGTTATTGTTGCTTTTATGGTTCACGGTGGAGAGGCAGGGCTTGAAATGTATATTTATGACAGTGGCCAAAACATTTTTTTTGTTCATGAGATGATAATTGTGTAACCTATGAAGGCTTGGTGCTTTTCTAAAAATTTAATCAAAATACAACTAAAATCTTTCAACCTTGTGTGTATTAGTATCAATTATTAAGATATCATTTAAGTTATATATAAGTAACCATAGTGCTGTTAATCGAATCGGGTTGAACGTGAGGCTTTTTTGTGCATTTTAGTAGTGTGATCACTTGGTGAAATGTGTGTACTAAATTTGGTGGATAAGAGTGAGTATTAGGTAAGAGGAAGTGTGTGATTAGAAGTGCTATTAATAAGTTAGTAAATCACAAATTAAAACACAAGTACGAGAGAGCTAAGGAAAATCGCCTTGAACTGCCGTGCACTGTTTGCTACCAATCGAGTACCCCACTTGATCACTACTTTCTTGTCCTAATCCTTTTAGTTTTATTTCAGCAAAATCAACCCTAAAATATCCCACAAGGCAGCCGAAATTTTTGACCCAAGAAATAGAGAAAAGAAAAAAAATGAGATTGAATCTTGTGGTGACACTTGTTGGAGATCTAGAGAACTTTGACTTAAGTTAATTTCTTTCCTTCTTATCTTCTATTTGGCTCATTTCCTTCTCCATTTCTTCTTGGTTGGCCGTGAGTTTAGGAGAGAAAAGAGAAGAAGAAAACCTCCAACTTCAACCTTAAATCAAACCTTGTTTGAGTGAAATCAACAAAACTAAACCGATTAAAGTTTCATCTTGGTGTTTAGGAGGCTAGAAGTGGTGGAAATCTTGGGAGCTAGTAGTTGGTTCTTCACTTTCAAGAGGCTTTTGGAAGGTATAAGGCTACAACTTCCTTTTATCTTGCTTAATCTTGCTAAGTTTGGTATAGAAGCTTTTAATCTTGGCTTGCTATGGTTGATTGTTTAGTTTTGATGGTGTAGTGGAATGTTTAGCTAGGGTTTGCATTTTTCAGTTTTGATTTTTGTTGTATACCTAGTAAATGATGTTATTAAACTAGGATATGGAATTGATGAAGTGATTAATGGCTTGATGTTACTTTTTAGAGTTAAAAGTTGAATTTTCAGCATTTGGTAGGGAATGTCAGTTCTGCCCTATTTTTGGAATCAACTTGGGCTGCAAATTTCTCCATGTTGTAGATTGAATCAACTTTTGGACAAAACATAAAAGTCATAGGTATTTGAGTTAACTTTCTACCTACAAAATTTCAGATCAATTGGATTATTTTAGCTTATGATTTGGCCAGAGCACTTCTGATTGCACAAAAACATCTAATATTCCTGATTTGTTTTTCATGTGCTTCTGACTGTCCATTTTTTACCCTGAAAATGCAAGAATTGAGTGTTGATGTCTTCATAGGAAATGTAGATCTATGTCTTAGTTTCGAAACTCCATAAAATTTACCTCGATCCGATATACCTAACTGCAGTACCGAAGGATGACAAATCTGCCACTTATAATTTCTTCTCTAAACTGGTTTCCAGCGTTGATATCCACATTGATAAATTATTATTTGGTATGTTTGGTTTGGTTTTGATGCCTTGAATAGATGTATGTTTTTTGTTATCACTTGTAGTTGGATTAGAGGTTTATCGGCTTGGATGGGAAAATGGATAAATACAAAGGGCATGTTGCCCAAATTTTCGCTTGAGAGTTAGGCGAGTGAACTCAAAACTTAAGCGATGACTCAAGATTGAAGCGAACTCCGCTTGTTTATGGTATTCGAGTTTTCTTTAGTAAGAGGTGCTCTACTGGACTGGTTACTTTGTTTAAAAGTTAACGGAGTGTCAACTACTACTTGATTAAGTTATGGTGAAGCAACGGAAATTTGGCTCTTGAGAGTCATCCGTATCCTTATACTTTGAAATGATTATTACTTGTCGTGTTATTGCTTTTTTATGAACTTTTACACTTGTTCATTTTAAGAGTTCAAGTTTTAAATAATGGTCAACTTGCTATTTGGAACCTCACTGAGCTTTAGCTCACTCTATTCTGTTAAATTTGTTTTTCTTACATGGGGTACGAGCGAGGGCGTGAGACTGGTACAGGTTAGCATAGTCTAGTTTTCAAATTTTTTGCAATTGTACTGGCACTAATGCTCGGTTAGGGTTGAATGTATCTAAAATTCATATATTTTGTTATATTTGGGATTGTACAAATGTTTGGAATAGAAAAGAATGTACATGTACGTTCCAAACTTGAGAACTATTATTTCATTTATTTTTGAGGTTGTAAACTATTTTATTTGAAGTGAATCAGTGAGTCCTAACGAGAGTTGGGCAGGCGGTCTGCTAAACCCTGGAGTACGTCCTAGGGGGAGGTGAGGTCATCACAGGTGGTATCAGAGCTTTTGATGAGCTCATGCCGGGAGAGGGTTCTCGGACTATGGGGGATTGGCTTGTTAAGTGTGGAACAAACATCTATTGTTGGGGACATTAGATATGTTTGTTGGGTAGGAATCTCAAAAGTAGTTGATTCCCTCTTAAGACTAGCTAATTCGAGTGGTGAATTATCATATTTTCGGATTCTTGTACCCAAATATCAAAGAGTGATACCTTTATGATAAGTTGATATCCCGAGTAATATTAGAATAAATTTGAATGGCAAAAGTCAAGCTGTGAAAGATTCTAGTATTGGATTTGAGATTGAGATGATCAAAGAGAATGGATCATGAGTGTCGTCATGGACTAGTCTCGTAAATGTCCGATTAGGGTTTCTATAGATGGAAGCTAGATTTGAAATCTGATGATTGTCGTAAATGTCTAAGGTGTTAGCACTACAGATCTATTTAATTGCTCCAATGAATGGGTGGCCTTGTTTTGTGTTTATTTTTTATGTAGTCTAATTACAATTGCCTATGTATTTGTCTTGTGATAGGTTTGGACCTAGATTGACTACCCTTACCTAGCTGCTTGATTCCTATCCCTCTAAGGTTGAGAGTTTTGGATTAGGTATGGAAGTTTCAGAGAAAAGAGGAACTTATTATGAAGGATAGAGGGACGAAGAAAAGAAAAAAAATGGACATATCAAGAATTAGTAATGTTACTTGAAATCATTGTATCTGTGGGAAGATACGCGGTGAACGTCTTACGTAGTAAGTTGTATTTATTAAAGGAAGGGTGATTAGAGAGGGTAGTACGTGTCTAGAGATTTAATTGTAGTCATGAGAGGAGATGTACTTTGGAGATTATTTGCCAATGCATAGTGTTTTATTTCACGATTTAGCAAGAGTAGTAACCAAGTTTCATAGTTACGAATTTTCCTTTTCATCAAGTTCTTAAATTTATCTCACTCTGCACATTTTGACGCCATCATTGAACTTCCTTAGCATATCAACTTGGCCATTACGTTGGCGAGATTTTCCCTCTAGGCAAGTTTGTGGTAGCACTATAAGTGAGAAAAAGCCACTTGAAAATTGGAGAAAAATCATGTAGCATCAAGTTTTATGCGAGCAAATGTTAGAATTTCGAGGACGAAATTCTTTTAAAGGGGAGAGAGTGTGAGACCCCGAAATTTTACTTGTCTTTATAGCTCTTAATTGAATTTACATGCCTTAGATTCTTGGTTGTTTTAATGGTTGAATTTGAGCCAAGGGAGTGAATTTTGTTAAGAAAAGTTTTATAATGTCAAGTTGTTAGAAAATCTAGAAATTTTCGCAGGAGGTTCTGCGCAGTTTTGGAAAATTTGCTACAACTTCGTATAAGAAAGTCGAATTGAGTTCCGTTTGTTGTGTTTGAAACTAGACTCATAGCGTTTCCTACAGTGTACAATTCAGAATTTGATTCAATCTCTATAAATTTCAGAAAATTGGCAAAGTTGACTGAAAATTTTGCCCTACACAAGTAAACATAGGAATGTAATAGTAGCTTATGGCTCAATTTGGACCAATTTATGAGCTGAATTTCTTTGAGGTGTCTTCAAAATATTATTAGTGTTTTAAGTTTAGTTTTTAATAGGTCAAGTTGTATGAATTTTTGACATTTATAACTCAAGTTATGATTTTTCTAAAGGAATGGCATAAGTTAGGGTTTTTTGTGCATTTTGGTAGTAGTGATCACTTTGTAAGGTGTGTGTACTAAATTTGATAGATAAGAGTGAGTATTAGGTAAGAGGAAGTGTGTGATTAGAAGTGCTATTAATAAGTTAGTGAATCACAAGTTAAAACATAAGTATGAGAGAATTAAGGAAAATCGGCTTGAACCGCCGTGCATCGTTTGCTATCGATCGAGTACCCCACTTGACCACTACTTTCTTGCCCTAATCCTCTTGATTTTATTTTAGCAAAATCAACCCTAAAATATCCCACAAGGCAACTGAAATTTTTGACCCAAGAAAGAGAGAAAAGAAAAAAAAAATGAGATTGAATCTTGTGGTGACACTTGTTAGAAATCTAGAGAATTTTGACTTAAGTTAATTTCTTTCCTTCTTATCTTCTATTTGGCTCATTTCCTTCTCCATTTCTTCTTGGTTGGCCGTGAGATTAGGAGAGAAAAAAGAGGAAGAAAACCTCCAACTTCAACCTTAAATCAAGCCTTATTTGAGTGAAATCAACAAAACTAAACCGATTAAAGTTTTATCTTGGTGCTTAGGAGGCTACAAGTGGTGAAAATCTTGAGAGTTAGTGGTTGGTTCTTCACTTTCAAGAGGCTTTTGGAAGGAATAAGTCTACAACTTTCTTTTCTCTTGTTTAATCTTGCTAAGTTTGGTATAGAAACTTTTAATCTAGGCTTGGCTTTTAATCTTGACTTGCTATGGTTAATTGTTTAATTTTGATGGTGTAGTGGAATGTTTAGTTAGGGTTTACATTTCTCAGTTTTGATTATTGTTGTATACCTATTAAATGATGTTATTAAGCTAGGATATGGAATTGATGAAGTGATTAATGGCTTGATGTTACTCTTTAGAGTTAAAAGTTGAATTTCCAGCATTTGGTAGGGAATATCAATTCTGCCCTATTTTTTGAATCAACTTGGGCTGTGAATTTCTCCATGTTGTAGATTGAATCAGCTTTTGGACAAAACATGAAAGTTATAGGTATTTGAGTTACTTTCTACCTGCAAAATTTCAGATCAATCGGATCATTTTAGCTTATGATTTGGCCAGAGCACTTCTGACTGTACAAAAACCTCTAATATTCCTAACTTGTTTTTCATGTGCTTCTGATCGTCCATTTTTTACCCTGAAAATGAGAGAACTGGGTATTGATGTTTTTATAGGAAATGTAGGTCTATGTCTTAGTTTTGAAACGCCATAAAATTTACCTCGATTTGATATACCTAACTGCAGTTATGACCAAAACAACGAATGATGATAAATCTGTCACTTATAATTTCTTCTCTAAACTGGTTTCTAACTTTGATATCCATGGTGATAAGTTATTATTTGGTATGTTTGGTTACTTTTGAGGTCTTGAATAGATGTATGTTGTTGGTTATCACTTGTGGTTAGATTACAGGTTTGTTGGCTTGTAAATCCAAATTGTACTTGGATGGAAAAATAGATAAATACAAAGGACATGCTGCCCAAATTTTTGCTCGAGAGTTAGGTGAGTGAACTCAAGACTTGAGCGACAACTCGAGGTTGAAGCGAACTCTGCTTGTTTATGGTATTCGAGTTTTCTTTAGTAAGAGGTACGTAAGCTGAAATTTTTGTCGAAACTCGTACCCTTTAAAAAGTGAAAGTTGCCACACTTAAAATACGATTTTCTCGATTTTTCATACCAAGTGTGACTTCCAAATTATAAATCACTTCTTTATCGAAACTAAAAGAGCGAGCATGAATTTTCGAGAGTTTGAGAAGTCATATGACTACTACTTAAACAAGTTTCATTTACTTGATTTTCTTGAAACAAAGCTCCTATGTTTCGAACCCTAGTGGATTTTAAACTCTTAAATGATATTTTATCGCAGATTTGAACTCCAACCAAAGAGTTGTACTTGAGTGTGATTTTGATAAGTACTAGGCCTTTGGTGAGTGCTTCCAAATACATGATTGAACTTGATACTTGATTTAAATTCTTTACCAACGTGATCTGATAAGATTTGTATGGTTTGGTCGGGCAAGGGTGTACTTTATCGCACTTATCCTAATGTGATATATATTTGTTTATTTGTTACAATTGACTTGATATACTTTGTGTCTGATGTGCGCACTCTCTGGAATTCCAAAAATCTTGTGGCTAGTTACTCGAGTCGAGCCGACAAGGGTTTGGTCGATTGGGTAACGAACCATGGGTCTCTTGTTTTGTCGAATGGAGTGTTATCTTCTCGACTAATCGATATGTTCGAGTATTACCACCCGTGTTTATTGAGAATTTTGGGCCCGGAAGCGGGTTTGAATGGTGGACGGAGATTGTAGTTAAGTGGTGCTCTATTGGACTGGTTACTTTGCTTGAAAGTTGACGGAGTGTCAACTACTACTTGATCAAACTATGGTGAAGCAACGGGAATTTGGCTTTTGAGAGTCATCCGTATCCTTATACTTTGAAATAATTATTACTTGTCATGTTACTATTTTTTTATGAACTTTTACATTCGCTAATTTTAAGAGTTCAAGTTTTAAATGTCAACTTGCTATTTGGAATCTCACTGAATTTTAGCTCACTCTATTCCGTTAAATTTATTTTTCTTACAGGGGATACAAGCGAGGGCGTGAGACTGGTACATGCTAGCATAGTCTAGTTTTTAAATTTTTGCGATTGTACTCGTGCTAGTGCTCGGTTAGGTTTGAATGTATTTGAAATTCATATTTTTTGTTATATTTGGGATTGTATGAATGTTTGGAATAGAAAGAAATGTACATGTATGTTCCAAACTTGGGAACTATTATTTTATTTACTCTTGAGATTGTAAACTATTTTATTTGAAATAAATGAGTAAATCCTGGTGAGAGTTGGGCAGGAGACAAGCTAGGGTGAAGCAACAGGAATTTAGCTCTTGAGAGCCATCCGTATCCTTATACTTTAAAATGATTATTACTTGTCGTGTTATTATTTTTGTATGAACTTTTACACTCGCTAATTTTAAGAGTTCAAGTTTTAAATAATGGTCAACTTGCTATTGGGAATCTCACTGAGTTTTAGCTCACTCTATTTCGTTAAATTTGTTTTCCTTACAGGGGATATGAGCGAGGACGTGAGACTGGTACAGGCTAACATAGTCTAATTTTTGAATTTTTGCTATTGTACTTGTGCTAGTGCTCAATTAGGGTTGAATGTATCTAGAATTCATATTTTTTGTTATATTTGGAATTGTATGAATGTTTGGAATAGAAAGGAACATACATGTACATTCCAAACTTGGGAACTATTATTTTATTTACTCTTGAGGTTGTAAACTATTTTATTTAAAGTGGGTGAGTGAGTTCTGGTGAGAGTTGGGCAGGAGATCCGCTAAATCCTGGGGTACGCCCTAGGAGGTGGTGGGGTCGTCACACCCGTTGCTGCATTGCCCTTATTTTGTCTCCTCTTCCCATCTTCCTCAAGACTGCAGCCGTTACCTTCCCGGCTTTCCCACCCAAACCAACTCACTCAATCCATCCACCGCCTCACTAGTTACCACCATCGGCTTATTAGGATATTATTGTCATCAGGGTTTAGGGACGCTCTGCCACTTGTTGTCATAAATTTATGAGCAATTTCCCGTGAGTTTACCATGAAGCCACTTTGGTAAAGCCAAAGGCTACAACCATATCACCGACTGGCTACATAATCTGTTACCACTTCTTGAATTTGCAATTTATTTTTGGCTTTAAGAGGTTGTCTAAGTTTTGCTTAATTTTTTGCCGCTTTTAGTTTAATTATTTATATTATTTTGCTGAAATACTAATGTAATTGGAAATTGGAATCCTGTATGTTTGTTTGCATTGCATTGAAATTATTTTGAACCTTATACCAAGAATTTAGAGATTAATCAGAAAAAAATTTAATTACAAGTAAGCAAGTAATGAATTTTCTGCTGATGGGAACATTTTGTTATTTGCTTTGCTTTGTTGTTGATTAAATTAATGATTGTTTTACTGATAAGGGAAAAAATTTCAGAAACCAAGCCAAAAAAGGTTCAAATATATGTAGGAAAATAGTTGAAAGTTTTAATTGTAGGTTTTAGATGTTTCTCTGTTGTTTCAATGATCTGAATTTAAGCTTGAGATAGGAACAAGTTAAAAAAAATGTTAAAACTAGCTTGAAAGAAGATTATTTCTTGGAATTTGTTTTGTACCTTATTTCCTGGAAATGTTAATTTGAATTTCTGTTTTGGCTAATCAGAAGTTGTATTGGTTATTGCATGTGTTTTGATTAAAATATGTACAGCTCTCCATTCAATTCATTTCAAGGTTCATCATCAAGTCCTGCGATGGAACAAACTAACGAAAACATGGAGCACTTGAACTACACCGAACAAAGAGTTGATGAGATTAGTGAAGAAGAGCTAGAAATGATGGAAGATAAGGGCAATGAAGGAGGACAGAAAGTAGATGGAGATGATGGAGTTGGACCTTTTGAGAAAAAGCAAATGAAGAAGAAATCCAGTATATGGGATAAAATGACAACAATTGTGTTGGATAATGGGATAGTCAAAGTGAAGTGCAACTATTGCAAGGAACTTTTTTTCAAGAGTGTAGCCGAAGCTACATCTTAGCACAAGAGGCACCTGAATTCTTGCCTACAGAGGAAGCTAGCCATGGGGAGCAAAGTAAACAGAAGCAGCAGGTGCTGCCATTCACTGAATGTCCGAGTGATGGCATTACTTCTATCACTAATTCCTCATATGATCATGCCAAGGTAAGAGAGCTTGCCTCACATATGGTTCTTGTACATGAGTACCCCTTTTATGATGGATCATGTAGTTTTCAACAAATTCATAAAAGCAGCATCTCCATTTTACAAAGAGATTAATCGGCAGACTATTAAGAAAGATGGCATTAGTACTTATACAATTGAAAAAAATGAAACTAAAATCATTATTGAAAGTTGCTGGTAGAATTGGTTTTACCACAAATTTGTGAAAATCTGGTCAAAATCAGATTCAATTGTCAACTGCCCCTATCGGAAATAGGATTGACTGCCGATTCTGAAGGAACTGGAGTTACATCTCATTTCCATTTCCATTCAAGAGTTCTTATGTGTTTCCATGCCCCTTTGAGACCCCGAAAAATGGACAAATTCCTTTTCTTAGGAACGCATACAAGATTCGTCACTCCAAAAAGGATAATGGTAATCGCCGTGTGATTATGAGGTCCCAATTCTTGACTGGGGGGAACACCAAAGGCCTCTGCCCTTCCATCCCTTAGATAGAGAGGGATGGAAGTAATTGACACGAGAGCTCCTCTAAGTGTTCTGGTAGGAGGAGCAATTCTGGGACGAATTTTCAATGTGCTTAGAGAACCAGTTGATAATTTAGGTGCTGTAGATGGTCATAATTAGGCCCCAAGGAATCTTTAGAATTCCCACTGCTTAGCTTTCAATTCACCTCTGACCATCGAATGAAATGTGAATACCCCGTCGTTGTATCTAACTGTATAAAGGCAGGCACAGATATATGAATAGGAGATGTTGTAGGAGTATCTACAACACCTAAATTATCAATGGGTTCTCCAAGCATGTTGAAAATTCATTCCATAGTTGCTCCTCCTACCGGAACACTTAGAGGAGCTCCTGTGTCAATCACTTCCATTAGTGTCAAGTACCGGGAGCCCCTGAACAACGGATTTCGGGACAAGTTATATTTTTCCCGAAATGTATAACTTGTACAAATCTTTTCATTTTCTAAGTCGATCCGATCCATTCATTCGTAGAGCTATTTACTCGATAGCAGACATTTCTAGAACACCTCGAACGGAAAGAGAAATAGTCAATTTTGAAAGAACTTATTGTCAACCTCTCTTTTAGGATAATTAATATATTTGTATGATAAAAGATCATATCTAGAGTTTTTTTTTTTTGAAAATTCTCTTTTCAATTCAATAATGAATAATAAAAATATATATATTAATTAATCAAAGGTCCAACTGATCACCACGCCTGTATTGTAAATATGCAGTTACAAATAATCCAGCCAAAGTAATAGGAATTACACCTAACACGATTCCAAATAGAAAAACTTCAATCATTTTAATTTATTTGAAAGAAAAAATCTTGTTTCGTTTTTGAGTAAAGGGTTTCGTGAGTTTAATGGGCATGTTGATAGAGAAAAAATTGAAAGAGTTAATCTATTTGTCTATATGTTACTCCCGGTAACATATCCAGTGAAGACGAGGTGGGGCCTGTAGTTCAGAGGATTAGAGCACGTGGCTACGAATCACGGTGTCAGGGGTTCAAATCCCTCCTCACCCACAACCGGCCCAAAGGGGAAGTACCCTTCCCTCTGAGGGTAGAATGGTAGGGATAGCAAACCAAAAGCTATGGACAATTATAATCAACAGTTCAGTTAATAGGGAACTACTTACTAGTAGTTAGGCCCTAACTATTAGAGAGGTCATGGCCCCTAAATGACCCACAGTCGACAGTTCAATTATAGACACTAATACAATTCAACCAAGCTTCATCCTGGTCATCGATAGATCACCCAGGCTTGAATCCATAAGCAGTGACAATTGTCCTATGAAGACTCACTTTCACTACAGCTCCGGTGGGTTCTCTTAATCAAGCCACTACCTATGAGTCGCCGACTCATTCTTCAACAGGCACGCGGTCAGAGCCCTAGGCTCCTCTTTGGTAATAGGAGCTTATGTTGGTGAGGAGGGGCTCGAGTCTGATTCTAGTTGGTGAGGTAATAGCTTACCAAGGCGATGATTAGTAGCTGGTCCGACAAGATGATCAGCCACACTGGGACTGAGACACGACCCAAACTCTTATGGGTGGCAACAGTGGGGAATTTTCCACAATGGGCAAAAGTCTGACAGAGCAATGCCGAGTGGAGGTAGAAGGCCCACGGGTCGTGAACTTCTTTTCCCGGAGAAGAAGTAATGATGGTATCTGGGGAATAAGCATCGCTAACTCTGTGCCAGCAGCTGCGGTAAGACAGAGGATGCAAGCGTTATCCGGAATGATTGGTTATCGAGAGACAATGTATGGTTGGTAGATAAGGATCGATTTTTTAGCAAGGTACAGAATGTATCGTCACATATTCAATATGATTCCACAAGATCTAGTTTCGTTCAAGTAACGGATTCTAGCCAACTGAAAGGATCTTCTGATCAATCCAGAGATCATTTGGATTCCATTAATAATGAGGATTCAGAATATCACACATTGATTATCATAGAGAGATTCAACAACTAAAAGAAAGATCGATTCTTTTGGATCCTTCCTTTCTTCAGACGAAACGAACAGAGATTGAATCCTACTGAACCTACAAAAAGGATAAAGGCCCAGCAGAAATTACTTATTTTTCAAGACCACTTTATAAGTTCTATCCATATATGCTCTGACCTCATGATAGTCAATATGGGACACCAAAGTTAAAATATGACTATCTTTGTCACAAATAGTTAATCTATTTACAATACTGTCGACTGTGGACCTGACCCATTGAATCATAACCCTATCCACTATTCTGATATTAAAATCCGAAAGAGATGAAATTGAAAGAGTTAATCCTTTTTTTATTTCATTTCTTTGACTCCGCACAAATTTGTCGATATTTCTAATTAAATCTTCTTTTTTCGAGATTGTCTATATTATATATAAGAATAAATTCTTATTCTGTTCCTCCACAGAGAAGGGTTTCTTTCAAGTTACAAGATAAGAGCCTTTTCCACTTTCTCTTTGATCACATACTTTCTAGCTATATAAGTATGTATATTTGGATGTATATTTATCAGATCGTGGCTTCATGTACCAAATGTTTTGCATCCGATATTTTTGTGTGATGGATGCGAGAAATAGACTTTCATTTCCAGTCTACTATTTATATTATATTTATTTTATTGAATTAACAAAAAATAGAAATTATTTCTTTTTCTTTTTCAAAGGAGTTTTAGATTTATCTGAAGGAAAAAGAGATAGAACTAACAAAGAAAATACTAAAGCAAAAGAAAAAAGAAATTAATAAAAAACTTTAATAGGAAATATCCGTTGTTCATAACAAGGAATCTATTGATTCTCTCCTAATTGGTTGGACCGTAGGTGCAATGATTTACTTCACGGGCAAGGTCTCTGGTTCAAGTCTAGGATGGCCCAGCTGTGCCAGGGAAAAAAATAGAAGAAGCATCTGACTACTTCATGCATGCTCCACTCGACTCGGGGATATAGCTCAGTTGGTAGAGCTCCGCCCTTGCAATTGGGTCATTGCGATTACGGGTTGGATGTCTAATTGTCCAAGCGGTAATGATAGTATCTTGTACCTAAACTGGTGGCTCACTTTTTCTAAGTAATGGAGGGACTTCTTTAGTTTTGTGCCATCCTTTTGTGGGTATAATGGTAGATGCCCAGGACCAGGTTACCATTATTTCTTTTTCTGCTTTTGTATTAAGTTTATCAATTTTTTTAATAAATGATTGGCAACAAAAGGAGGTTCTCTTTCAATTATAGACACCAGTTTAGGTAGATTAATAATATCTCTATTCTTCGTTCAAATATAAATAGTACAATTGGAAACTGGAGTTTTATGAAAAAACTAGAGCCCCTTATTGGATTTGACCCCGTCGCCATCTACCAAAACGACTGGAAATGTTTCAAAAAAAGTAGGCATACGACGTACAAAAAGTTCCTGCCCTTCTTTATCTCTAAAGATAGGGTGTCCCAACCATCCAATCGCTATTCCATCCCCATTATCCATCGGACCTGCCCTGAATAATCCCCCTTTTGCCGGATTATTTCCAATGTAATCATAAAAAGCTAATTTCTCATGAATTTTAGACCAGGCTTCTGATAAACTTTGATTTCTGCTAGCCCAGCACTAACTCTTCGATATATCTCTTGCTGAAAGAAAAATTCTGGGACTGCGTTGGCTAGGTAAGCGTCCTGTAGTAAAAGGAGTAGTTATGAACCCTGTAGATCATCCCCATGGAGGTGGGGAAGGAAGAGCTCCAATTGGTAGAAAAAAACCCACAACCCCTTGGGGTTATCTTGCAATTGGAAGAAGAAGTAGAAAAAGGAATAAATATAGTGATAATTTAATTCTTCGTCGCCGTAGTAAAAAGGAGAACAAAAGGCCTTGGACACATAATGGATCTTGAAGTACTATTTCTACATCTCCCTAACCAAATCCGCCCACATTGGGGTTACTCGTTAATGGTTGATCCAATTTGATGTATTTGCCCTGGGCTCCTCTTTGGTAATAGGAGCTCACGAAGTAATTTAGATAATGCCGATCCTTTTGGACTAACGGGCAAAGTACAACCCGTAAATCCGGCATGGGGCATGGAAGGTTTTGATCCTTTTATTCCGAGAGGAATAGCCTCTCATCACATTGCAGTAGGGACATTGGGTATACTAGCGGGGTTATTCCATCTTAGCGTCTGCCCACCACAACACCTATACAAGGGATTGCGTACGGGAAATATTGAAACCGTTTTTTCCAGTAGTATCGCTGCTGTCTTTTTTACGGCTTTTGTTGTTGCCGGAACTATATGGTATGGTTCAGCAACTACTCTAATCAAATTATTTGGGCCCACTCGTTATCAATAGGATCAGGGGTACTTTCAGCAAGAAATATATCGAAGAGTTAGTGCTGGGCTAGCAAAAAATCAAAGTTTATCAGAAGCCTGGTCTAAAATTCCTCAAAAATTAGCTTTTTATGATTACATAGGAAATAATCCAGCAAAAGGGGATTATTCAGGGCAGGTTCGATGGATAACGGGGATGGAATAGCGATTGGATGGTTGGGACACCCTATCTTTAGAGATAAAGAAGGGTGAAACTTTTTGTACGTCGTATGCCTACTTTTTTGAAACATTTCTAGTCGTTTTGGTAGATGGCGACGGAATTGTTAGAGCAGATGTTCCTTTTAGAAGGGCAAAATCAAAGTATAGTGTTGAACAAGTAGGTGTAACTGTTGAATTCTACGGCGGCGAACTCAATGGAGTTAGTTATAGCGATCCTACTACTGTGAAAAAATATGCTAGGCGCGCTCAATTGGGTGAAAATTTTGAATTAGATCGTGCTACTTTGAAATCCGATGGTGTTTTTTGTAGTAGTCCAAAGGGTTGGTTTACTTTTGGACATGCTTCATTTGCTTTGCTCTTCTTTTTCGGACACATTTGGCATGGTGCTAGAACCTTGTTCAGGGATGTTTTTGCTGGTATTGACCTAGATTTGGATACTCAAGTCGAATTTGGAGCATTCCAAAAAATTGGGGATCCAACTACAAGAAGACAGGCAGTTTGATATAACACTGCCTTGGTATCTTTTGCGTCGATTTTCTTTTTGGAATTTGTCATAAGGTACCCGATAAATCTTGACCACTTTTTTACTTTTTCTCTTTCTTTATACGGGAGAGAACCCCCCCCCCCCAAAATAAACAAACAGGTATGGAAGTTATAATTGTAATTGTAAACCGCAATCGAATCTATGGAAGCACTGGTTTATACATTCCTCTTAGTCTTGACTCTAGGGATAATTTTTTTTCGCTATCTTTTTTCGAGAACCTCCTAAAGTTCCAACTAAAATGATAAAATGATTTTTCATTATCTCAATTGAAATTGAAGTAATGAGCCTCCCAATATTGGTGACACTAATACAATTCAATATATGGTTGTGACTGCTCATTTTGTTGATTTTGATTGGATGCTACAAAAGCGTGTGTTGAAATTTTGCAATGTTCCCCCTCCTCATATTGGAGTTACTATAGCTACTGTTCTAAGTAAGTGCTTTATTGATTGGGGAATTGAAAATAAGGTTTCTAGCATAGCTGTAGACAATGCTTCCTATGTTGATGTGTGCATTAGAAGAGTTAGAGAGGATTTTTAATTCTTAATTTATTAATTAATTGTCGACTCTATAACACGCCTGTGTGTTATTTAGAAATGCAAGCTCTCCGTTCCTGATCAATATATTGCTTATGTAGCTTACCCCTTAGACCTTTTTGAAGAAGGCTCTGTTACTAACATGTTTACTTCTATTGTAGGTAATGTATTTGGGTTCAAAGCCCTGCGCGCTCTATGTCTAGAAGATTTGCGAGTCCCCCCTACTTATATTAAAACCTTCCAAGGGCCATCTCATGGCATCCAAGTTGAGAGAGATAAATTGAACAAATATGGTCGTCCCCTATTGGGATGTACTATTAAACCTAAATCAGGTTTATCTGCTAAAAAGTAGAATAGGAACAGAATAAAAAAGAATAATTGCAAAGGAAAATAAATCTTTTTTGGATTCTTTTTTCCTCTATTTTTTTATTTTAATTAGAAAAATAGAACTCTTTTCATGATTCATGAATCATAAAGCAGGGTCTAATTCTTTTTCGTAATTGAAAATAATAGGTTGAAATATTTATGTACTATAAGTTATAAAAAGTCTTTTATTCAAGGATTAAGTTATTGATCAACAAAGAAAAAAATTCTTATAATTTATTAAATAATTAAAAGATAAGATGAATTCAAAAGCACTTTTTGATTTTAAATATAAAATATAGCAAACAGAATTCCATCGATCTAATTCACGAACTTATAGGATAACTATCTTACAAAATATCAAGATAAATAATAGTGAAATGCCCTTTGATTTTATTTGTGATCTTTGAGGAGTTGTATGAGGTGAAAATCTCACGTACGTTTCTGTAATAGTGATGGGAATAGCGATGTGATTATCTAACAGTTTAAGTACAATTGATATAGTTGAAGCGCAGTCAAAATATGATTTTTGGGGATGGAATTTATGGCGTCAACTTATAGGATTTATCATTTTTCTAATTTCTTCTTTAGCTAAGTGTGAGAGATTGCCTTTTGATTTACCAGAAGCCGAAGAAGAATTAGTAGCGGGATACCAAACTGAATATTCAGGTATCAAATTTGGTTTATTTTATGTTGCCTAAATCTACTGGATGTGAATAAGTCGAATTACTTATCCCAGGGTTCAAGGCATTTTCTCTACCCCTTCTTACCCTGAAAAAGCAGGGGCACCTTACGTTCTTGAACCGATAACCAGCTTTCGGCTAATCTAGCCTTCTCCGTCCTTCGGGACCGACAAACGATAGTACAAGAATATTCACCTGTTGTCCATCGACCACGTCTTTCGGCCTGATCTTAGGCTTTGACTCACCCTCCATGGATGAACCTTGCAGAGGAACCCTTAGGTTTTCGAGGCATTGGATTCTCACCAATGTTTCCGTTACTCAAGCCGACATTCTCGCTTCCGTTTCGTCCATCACTACTCGTGCGGAGGCTTCCCTCTAAGGCGGAACGCTCCCCTACCGATGTATTTTTACATCCCACAGTTTTGGCAAATCGCTTAGCCCCATTCATCTTCAGCGCAAGAGCGCTAGATCAGTGAGCTATTACGTACTCTTTCAAGGGTGGTTGCTTCTAGGCAAACCTCCTGGCTGTCTCTGTACCCCTACGTCATTTATCACTAAGCGGTCATTTAGGGGGCTTAGCTATGTGATCCAGCTTGTTTCCCTCTCGACAATGAAACTTATCCCCCATTCTTTATAATTGACTTCTTTATATTTATATAACTCATTGGAAATCATATAAAGACAATTCCTATTTGAACTAGCTATTTGTGCAAGTATTTTACAATTAAGAAGCAGTTGTCTCTTGTACAGATCGTGTATTAAGCTACTATAACTATAGGATAGTGCTCGTTCTACTACTCTTTCACGAATTATTGCGTTTATCCGAATGATCCACAAACTACGAAAATTTCTCTTTTTACTATCCCGATCTCAATGAGCTGAAACCAAAGCTTTTATTTTTTGTTGAGTAATAGTTCGCGTAAGTCTTGAATAGGCCCCCCGAAAGCTTGATACAAATAAACGAATTTTTGTTCTACGTCTCCGAGCTATATAGAGATAAACGGGCAAAGTACAACCCGTAAATTCCGCATGGGGCGTGGAAGGTTTTGATCCTCCTTTTCAGAAATTCTGTTTCCGATAAGTTTTTTACCTATTCATTCTTCCATGTTAATAAGTCAATCTTTTTTTTAGAAAATATATTCGTTTACCTGTATTAATAATAGGCAAAAATATTGTACGTCTGATATTATTCCAATTTCCGGAATGGTCTAAGGATCTAGAGGGATGGAATAGAGAGACACATATTAAATGTACCAATATATGGTGTTCAATTATCGGAAACAGAATTTTCAAAAAATTGGTTAACAGACGGTATTCAGATAAAAATCCTGTTTCCTTTTTGTCTGAAACCTTGGCATAGATCGAAACTACGGCCCTCTCATAGAGATTTAATGAAAAAGAAAAACAAAAAAATGATTTTTGTTTTTAATAGTTTGGGGAATGGAAACTGAACTTCCGTCTGGTTCTCCTAGAAAACAATCCTCTTTTTTTGAGCCCGCTGTTAAGGAGCTAGAAACAAAAATTATAAAATTGAAAAGGGCATATTTTCTAGCTCTAAAAGTTTTAAAGAGAAAAACAAAATTACTTCTAAGAGTTTCAACAGAAACAAAAAATTGGATTATTGAAAGTTTTTTATTTCTAAAAAGACTAATAAAAGAACTTTCTAAATTAAATCCAATTATATTATTTAGATTCAGAGAAGTATATGAATCGAATGAAACTAAAAATGATAAAGATTCCATAATCAGCAATCAAATAATTCATGAATCCTTTAGTAAAATTAACTCTCCAAATTGGACAAACTCTTCACTGACAGAAAAAAATGGATATGTCTCATAGAACAAGTACAATCAGAAATCAAATAGAAAAAATTATAAAAGAAAAAAAATAACCCCAACACCAAGAATATATATAAGTCCTAATAAAAGAAATTGGAATACTAAAAGATTAGAATTGCCAAAAAAAAAACATTTGGCAAATATTAAAAAAAAAAAGAAATGCCCAATTATTCTCTAAATTCAATTCTTTTATAAAAATTTTCGTTGAAAGAATATACATAGATATATTTTTATTTATCATTAATATTACCAGATTCAATACACAACTTTTTATTGAATCAATAAAAAAAATTATGAATAAATCCGTTAATAAAGCAAATCAAGAAAGGATTAATAAAAAAAAATCAAAATACAATTTACCTTATTTCGACTATAAAAAAATCAATTGAAACTATTAACAATAACATGGTCCTACATTATTGGTTGGTAGAGAATCAAAGGGGTTTTACCAACGAATCACGAAATGCTATGATTCTTACATAGAATTTCTGATTTTATTCCGAAGTAATTCGCGAGATCATGTACCTTTTTTTTTCCCTTCTTTCCTAGTTATAACGAAAAGGGGGTACAGTAACATATTGAATCAAAGGAAAATCTCAAATTGGATTCCAGATTGACGGGTTAGTGTGAGCTTATCCATGTGGTTACGCACTCTTCGAATAGGAATCCGTTTTCTAAAAGATCCTGGCTTTCGTACTTTTGTGGGTCTCCGAGATCCCTTTGATGACCTATGTTGAAGGGATATCTATCTAATCCGATGATCGGCCCGCGGTAGCAACGAAACCGGAGAAAGTATACAGAAAATACAGCTCTTTTCTATTCTTCTATTCCCGGAGCCCATCGGATATAGTTAGCTCTTTTGGGTACTTGAATATTTCCTAATTGTTCAGGTCCATTTACGGTTATTGCTTCTGTGAACATAGTAGCTAAATAATCCCAACGTGTTACATAGGGTAAATATTGTACAATTGTTCGATTTTCGGCAATTGCAATAGCTTCTTTATCTCTTCATGTTCAAAAAAAAATAAGATTATTACCATCCGATGGGACCCAATATCTTCCATTTTTTCAAAACTTAGATTTGCATCATAGCACGGACATATATTTTAGTAGAATATGGTATAACATGTAATTTTTTTCAAACATAAATGAAAGAACTCTTATGCCTGCATAAACACGATATATGGTTAAATGAATTCTAGTTGTTTCCAAATCAATCAGGATCGCCGAATGGCTGAAATAGAAAGTCAGCGAATCTATATGTATAGTGGGATGATATGAAGAATATGCTATTATTTTAGATTTAATCAATTTGATGAATTACTCCTAAAGGTTCACACCAAACTAGTGCTAGTTGATGAGAGTTACTTCGGAAACAAAAAAAAAAAAGTAAAGTCAAAAAAATTTGAAGTATTCTCTCAATTCTAATAAAATGTAATCGGATCAAGTATGAGTTTGCGATCAGAGCATATATGGATAGAACTTATAAAGGGGTCTTGAAAAATAAGTAATTTCTGCGGGGCCTTTATCCTTTTTGTAGGTTCAGTAGGATTCTATCTCTGTTCATTCCGTTTGAAGAAAGGAAGGATCCAAAAGAATCGATCTTTCTTTTAGTTGTTGAATCTCTCTTTGATTAATCAATGTGTGATATTCCGAATCCTCATTACTAATGGAATCCAAATGATCTCTGGATTGATAAGAAGATCCTTTCAGTTGGTTAGAATCCATTACTTGAATGAAACTAGATCTTGTGGAATCATATTGAATATCTGACGATACATTCCATACCTTGCTAAAAAATCAATCCTTGTTTACCAACCATACATTGTCTCTCGATAACCAATCATTTCGATCAACGCTTGCATCCTCTGTCTTACCGCGGCTGCTGGCACAGAGTTAGCCGATATTTATTCCCCAGATACCAT